>NW_028233587.1:0-37461 GCF_054856555.1 Leptonotus elevatus | reverse complement strand
TCATTTTGGCTCTCACACCTTAACTAAATGTTGTAGACTCAAACTTTTTGCTGTCATTAGTGTATTTTAGCAAAATGAAGATGATTCAAGCATTAATTTCATTGTGCTTTTGCTCATTTTGAAGATTTTGACATTTTCACCTGAAGTGTACAATCGGGCTGAAAATGCATTTAAAGCCATAAAAAGTTCATTTTGGCTCTCACACCTTAACTAAATGTTGTAGACTCAAACTTTTTGCTGTCATTAGTGTATTTTAGCAAAATGAAGATGATTCAAGCATTAATTTCATTGTGCTTTTGCTCATTTTGAAGATTTTGACATTTTCACCTGAAGTGTACAATCAGGCTGAAAATGCATTTAAAGCCATAAAAAGTTCATTTTGGCTCTCACACCTTAACTAAATGTTGTAGACTCAAACTTTTTGCTGTCATTAGTGTATTTTAGCAAAATGAAGATGATTCAAGCATTAATTTCATTGTGCTTTTGCTCATTTTGAAGATTTTGACATTTTCACCTGAAGTGTACAATTAGGGGCTGAAAACGCGTTTAAAGCAATAAAAAGTTCATTTTGGCTCTCACACCTTAACTAAATGTTGTAGACTCAAACTTTTTGCTGTCATTAGTGTATGTTAGCAAAATGAAGATGATTCAAGCATTAATTTCATTGTGCTTTTGCTCATTTTGAAGATTTTGACATTTTCACCTGAAGTGTACAATCAGGGCTGAAAATGCATTTAAAGCCATAAAAAGTTCATTTTGGCTCTCACACCTTAACTAAATGTTGTAGACTCAAACTTTTTGCTGTCATTAGTGTATGTTAGCAAAATGAAGATGATTCAAGCATTAATTTCATTGTGCTTTTGCTCATTTTGAAGATTTTGACATTTTCACCTGAAGTGTACAATCAGGCTGAAAATGCATTTAAAGCCATAAAAAGTTCATTTTGGCTCTCACACCTTAACTAAATGTTGTAGACTCAAACTTTTTGCTGTCATTAGTGTATTTTAGCAAAATGAAGATGATTCAAGCATTAATTTCATTGTGCTTTTGCTCATTTTGAAGATTTTGACATTTTCACCTGAAGTGTACAATCGGGCTGAAAATGCATTTAAAGCCATAAAAAGTTCATTTTGGCTCTCACACCTTAACTAAATGTTGTAGACTCAAACTTTTTGCTGTCATTAGTGTATTTTAGCAAAATGAAGATGATTCAAGCATTAATTTCATTGTGCTTTTGCTCATTTTGAAGATTTTGACATTTTCACCTGAAGTGTACAATCGGGCTGAAAATGCATTTAAAGCCATAAAAAGTTCATTTTGGCTCTCACACCTTAACTAAATGTTGTAGACTCAAACTTTTTGCTGTCATTAGTGTATTTTAGCAAAATGAAGATGATTCAAGCATTAATTTCATTGTGCTTTTGCTCATTTTGAAGATTTTGACATTTTCACCTGAAGTGTACAATCAGGCTGAAAATGCATTTAAAGCCATAAAAAGTTCATTTTGGCTCTCACACCTTAACTAAATGTTGTAGACTCAAACTTTTTGCTGTCATTAGTGTATTTTAGCAAAATGAAGATGATTCAAGCATTAATTTCATTGTGCTTTTGCTCATTTTGAAGATTTTGACATTTTCACCTGAAGTGTACAATTAGGGGCTGAAAACGCGTTTAAAGCAATAAAAAGTTCATTTTGGCTCTCACACCTTAACTAAATGTTGTAGACTCAAACTTTTTGCTGTCATTAGTGTATGTTAGCAAAATGAAGATGATTCAAGCATTAATTTCATTGTGCTTTTGCTCATTTTGAAGATTTTGACATTTTCACCTGAAGTGTACAATCAGGCTGAAAATGCATTTAAAGCCATAAAAAGTTCATTTTGGCTCTCACACCTTAACTAAATGTTGTAGACTCAAACTTTTTGCTGTCATTAGTGTATTTTAGCAAAATGAAGATGATTCAAGCATTAATTTCATTGTGCTTTTGCTCATTTTGAAGATTTTGACATTTTCACCTGAAGTGTACAATCAGGCTGAAAATGCATTTAAAGCCATAAAAAGTTCATTTTGGCTCTCACACCTTAACTAAATGTTGTAGACTCAAACTTTTTGCTGTCATTAGTGTATTTTAGCAAAATGAAGATGATTCAACATTAATTTCATTGTGCTTTTGCTCATTTTGAAGATTTTGACATTTTCACCTGAAGTGTACAATTAGGGGCTGAAAACGCGTTTAAAGCAATAAAAAGTTCATTTTGGCTCTCACACCTTAACTAAATGTTGTAGACTCAAACTTTTTGCTGTCATTAGTGTATGTTAGCAAAATGAAGATGATTCAAGCATTAATTTCATTGTGCTTTTGCTCATTTTGAAGATTTTGACATTTTCACCTGAAGTGTACAATCAGGCTGAAAATGCATTTAAAGCCATAAAAAGTTCATTTTGGCTCTCACACCTTAACTAAATGTTGTAGACTCAAACTTTTTGCTGTCATTAGTGTATGTTAGCAAAATGAAGATGATTCAAGCATTAATTTCATTGTGCTTTTGCTCATTTTGAAGATTTTGACATTTTCACCTGAAGTGTACAATCGGGCTGAAAATGCATTTAAAGCCATAAAAAGTTCATTTTGGCTCTCACACCTTAACTAAATGTTGTAGACTCAAACTTTTTGCTGTCATTAGTGTATTTTAGCAAAATGAAGAAGATTCAAGCATTAATTTCATTGTGCTTTTGCTCATTTTGAAGATTTTGACATTTTCACCTGAAGTGTACAATCAGGCTGAAAATGCATTTAAAGCCATAAAAAGTTCATTTTGGCTCTCACACCTTAACTAAATGTTGTAGACTCAAACTTTTTGCTGTCATTAGTGTATTTTAGCAAAATGAAGATGATTCAAGCATTAATTTCATTGTGCTTTTGCTCATTTTGAAGATTTTGACATTTTCACCTGAAGTGTACAATTAGGGGCTGAAAACGCGTTTAAAGCAATAAAAAGTTCATTTTGGCTCTCACACCTTAACTAAATGTTGTAGACTCAAACTTTTTGCTGTCATTAGTGTATGTTAGCAAAATGAAGATGATTCAAGCATTAATTTCATTGTGCTTTTGCTCATTTTGAAGATTTTGACATTTTCACCTGAAGTGTACAATCAGGCTGAAAATGCATTTAAAGCCATAAAAAGTTCATTTTGGCTCTCACACCTTAACTAAATGTTGTAGACTCAAACTTTTTGCTGTCATTAGTGTATTTTAGCAAAATGAAGATGATTCAAGCATTAATTTCATTGTGCTTTTGCTCATTTTGAAGATTTTGACATTTTCACCTGAAGTGTACAATCAGGCTGAAAATGCATTTAAAGCCATAAAAAGTTCATTTTGGCTCTCACACCTTAACTAAATGTTGTAGACTCAAACTTTTTGCTGTCATTAGTGTATTTTAGCAAAATGAAGATGATTCAAGCATTAATTTCATTGTGCTTTTGCTCATTTTGAAGATTTTGACATTTTCACCTGAAGTGTACAATCGGGCTGAAAATGCATTTAAAGCCATAAAAAGTTCATTTTGGCTCTCACACCTTAACTAAATGTTGTAGACTCAAACTTTTTGCTGTCATTAGTGTATTTTAGCAAAATGAAGATGATTCAAGCATTAATTTCATTGTGCTTTTGCTCATTTTGAAGATTTTGACATTTTCACCTGAAGTGTACAATCAGGCTGAAAATGCATTTAAAGCCATAAAAAGTTCATTTTGGCTCTCACACCTTAACTAAATGTTGTAGACTCAAACTTTTTGCTGTCATTAGTGTATTTTAGCAAAATGAAGATGATTCAAGCATTAATTTCATTGTGCTTTTGCTCATTTTGAAGATTTTGACATTTTCACCTGAAGTGTACAATTAGGGGCTGAAAACGCGTTTAAAGCAATAAAAAGTTCATTTTGGCTCTCACACCTTAACTAAATGTTGTAGACTCAAACTTTTTGCTGTCATTAGTGTATGTTAGCAAAATGAAGATGATTCAAGCATTAATTTCATTGTGCTTTTGCTCATTTTGAAGATTTTGACATTTTCACCTGAAGTGTACAATCAGGCTGAAAATGCATTTAAAGCCATAAAAAGTTCATTTTGGCTCTCACACCTTAACTAAATGTTGTAGACTCAAACTTTTTGCTGTCATTAGTGTATTTTAGCAAAATGAAGATGATTCAAGCATTAATTTCATTGTGCTTTTGCTCATTTTGAAGATTTTGACATTTTCACCTGAAGTGTACAATCAGGCTGAAAATGCATTTAAAGCCATAAAAAGTTCATTTTGGCTCTCACACCTTAACTAAATGTTGTAGACTCAAACTTTTTGCTGTCATTAGTGTATTTTAGCAAAATGAAGATGATTCAACATTAATTTCATTGTGCTTTTGCTCATTTTGAAGATTTTGACATTTTCACCTGAAGTGTACAATTAGGGGCTGAAAACGCGTTTAAAGCAATAAAAAGTTCATTTTGGCTCTCACACCTTAACTAAATGTTGTAGACTCAAACTTTTTGCTGTCATTAGTGTATGTTAGCAAAATGAAGATGATTCAAGCATTAATTTCATTGTGCTTTTGCTCATTTTGAAGATTTTGACATTTTCACCTGAAGTGTACAATCAGGCTGAAAATGCATTTAAAGCCATAAAAAGTTCATTTTGGCTCTCACACCTTAACTAAATGTTGTAGACTCAAACTTTTTGCTGTCATTAGTGTATGTTAGCAAAATGAAGATGATTCAAGCATTAATTTCATTGTGCTTTTGCTCATTTTGAAGATTTTGACATTTTCACCTGAAGTGTACAATCGGGCTGAAAATGCATTTAAAGCCATAAAAAGTTCATTTTGGCTCTCACACCTTAACTAAATGTTGTAGACTCAAACTTTTTGCTGTCATTAGTGTATTTTAGCAAAATGAAGAAGATTCAAGCATTAATTTCATTGTGCTTTTGCTCATTTTGAAGATTTTGACATTTTCACCTGAAGTGTACAATCAGGCTGAAAATGCATTTAAAGCCATAAAAAGTTCATTTTGGCTCTCACACCTTAACTAAATGTTGTAGACTCAAACTTTTTGCTGTCATTAGTGTATTTTAGCAAAATGAAGATGATTCAAGCATTAATTTCATTGTGCTTTTGCTCATTTTGAAGATTTTGACATTTTCACCTGAAGTGTACAATTAGGGGCTGAAAACGCGTTTAAAGCAATAAAAAGTTCATTTTGGCTCTCACACCTTAACTAAATGTTGTAGACTCAAACTTTTTGCTGTCATTAGTGTATGTTAGCAAAATGAAGATGATTCAAGCATTAATTTCATTGTGCTTTTGCTCATTTTGAAGATTTTGACATTTTCACCTGAAGTGTACAATCAGGCTGAAAATGCATTTAAAGCCATAAAAAGTTCATTTTGGCTCTCACACCTTAACTAAATGTTGTAGACTCAAACTTTTTGCTGTCATTAGTGTATTTTAGCAAAATGAAGATGATTCAAGCATTAATTTCATTGTGCTTTTGCTCATTTTGAAGATTTTGACATTTTCACCTGAAGTGTACAATCAGGCTGAAAATGCATTTAAAGCCATAAAAAGTTCATTTTGGCTCTCACACCTTAACTAAATGTTGTAGACTCAAACTTTTTGCTGTCATTAGTGTATTTTAGCAAAATGAAGATGATTCAACATTAATTTCATTGTGCTTTTGCTCATTTTGAAGATTTTGACATTTTCACCTGAAGTGTACAATTAGGGGCTGAAAACGCGTTTAAAGCAATAAAAAGTTCATTTTGGCTCTCACACCTTAACTAAATGTTGTAGACTCAAACTTTTTGCTGTCATTAGTGTATGTTAGCAAAATGAAGATGATTCAAGCATTAATTTCATTGTGCTTTTGCTCATTTTGAAGATTTTGACATTTTCACCTGAAGTGTACAATCAGGCTGAAAATGCATTTAAAGCCATAAAAAGTTCATTTTGGCTCTCACACCTTAACTAAATGTTGTAGACTCAAACTTTTTGCTGTCATTAGTGTATGTTAGCAAAATGAAGATGATTCAAGCATTAATTTCATTGTGCTTTTGCTCATTTTGAAGATTTTGACATTTTCACCTGAAGTGTACAATCAGGCTGAAAATGCATTTAAAGCCATAAAAAGTTCATTTTGGCTCTCACACCTTAACTAAATGTTGTAGACTCAAACTTTTTGCTGTCATTAGTGTATTTTAGCAAAATGAAGATGATTCAAGCATTAATTTCATTGTGCTTTTGCTCATTTTGAAGATTTTGACATTTTCACCTGAAGTGTACAATCGGGCTGAAAATGCATTTAAAGCCATAAAAAGTTCATTTTGGCTCTCACACCTTAACTAAATGTTGTAGACTCAAACTTTTTGCTGTCATTAGTGTATGTTAGCAAAATGAAGATGATTCAAGCATTAATTTCATTGTGCTTTTGCTCATTTTGAAGATTTTGACATTTTCACCTGAAGTGTACAATTAGGGGCTGAAAACGCGTTTAAAGCAATAAAAAGTTCATTTTGGCTCTCACACCTTAACTAAATGTTGTAGACTCAAACTTTTTGCTGTCATTAGTGTATTTTAGCAAAATGAAGATGATTCAAGCATTAATTTCATTGTGCTTTTGCTCATTTTGAAGATTTTGACATTTTCACCTGAAGTGTAAAATTAGGGGCTGAAAACGCGTTTAAAGCAATAAAAAGTTCATTTTGGCTCTCACACCTTAACTAAATGTTGTAGACTCAAACTTTTTGCTGTCATTAGTGTATGTTAGCAAAATGAAGATGATTCAAGCATTAATTTCATTGTGCTTTTGCTCATTTTGAAGATTTTGACATTTTCACCTGAAGTGTACAATCAGGCTGAAAATGCATTTAAAGCCATAAAAAGTTCATTTTGGCTCTCACACCTTAACTAAATGTTGTAGACTCAAACGTTTTGCTGTCATTAGTGTATTTTAGCAAAATGAAGATGATTCAAGCATTAATTTCATTGTGCTTTTGCTCATTTTGAAGATTTTGACATTTTCACCTGAAGTGTACAATCGGGCTGAAAATGCATTTAAAGCCATAAAAAGTTCATTTGGCTCTCACACCTTAACTAAATGTTGTAGACTCAAACTTTTTGCTGTCATTAGTGTATTTTAGCAAAATGAAGATGATTCAAGCATTAATTTCATTGTGCTTTTGCTCATTTTGAAGATTTTGACATTTTCACCTGAAGTGTACAATTAGGGGCTGAAAACGCGTTTAAAGCAATAAAAAGTTCATTTTGGCTCTCACACCTTAACTAAATGTTGTAGACTCAAACTTTTTGCTGTCATTAGTGTATGTTAGCAAAATGAAGATGATTCAAGCATTAATTTCATTGTGCTTTTGCTCATTTTGAAGATTTTGACATTTTCACCTGAAGTGTACAATCAGGCTGAAAATGCATTTAAAGCCATAAAAAGTTCATTTTGGCTCTCACACCTTAACTAAATGTTGTAGACTCAAACTTTTTGCTGTCATTAGTGTATTTTAGCAAAATGAAGATGATTCAAGCATTAATTTCATTGTGCTTTTGCTCATTTTGAAGATTTTGACATTTTCACCTGAAGTGTACAATCAGGCTGAAAATGCATTTAAAGCCATAAAAAGTTCATTTTGGCTCTCACACCTTAACTAAATGTTGTAGACTCAAACTTTTTGCTGTCATTAGTGTATTTTAGCAAAATGAAGATGATTCAAGCATTAATTTCATTGTGCTTTTGCTCATTTTGAAGATTTTGACATTTTCACCTGAAGTGTACAATTAGGGGCTGAAAACGCGTTTAAAGCAATAAAAAGTTCATTTTGGCTCTCACACCTTAACTAAATGTTGTAGACTCAAACTTTTTGCTGTCATTAGTGTATTTTAGCAAAATGAAGATGATTCAAGCATTAATTTCATTGTGCTTTTGCTCATTTTGAAGATTTTGACATTTTCACCTGAAGTGTACAATCAGGCTGAAAATGCATTTAAAGCCATAAAAAGTTCATTTTGGCTCTCACACCTTAACTAAATGTTGTAGACTCAAACTTTTTGCTGTCATTAGTGTATTTTAGCAAAATGAAGATGATTCAAGCATTAATTTCATTGTGCATTTGCTCATTTTGAAGATTTTGACATTTTCACCTGAAGTGTACAATCGGGCTGAAAATGCATTTAAAGCAATAAAAATTTCATTTTGGCTCTCACACCTTAACTAAATGTTGTAGACTCAAACTTTTTGCTGTCATTAGTGTATTTTAGCAAAATGAAGATGATTCAAGCATTAATTTCATTGTGCTTTTGCTCATTTTGAAGATTTTGACATTTTCACCTGAAGTGTACAATCGGGCTGAAAATGCATTTAAAGCCATAAAAAGTTCATTTTGGCTCTCACACCTTAACTAAATGTTGTAGACTCAAACTTTTTGCTGTCATTAGTGTATTTTAGCAAAATGAAGATGATTCAAGCATTAATTTCATTGTGCTTTTGCTCATTTTGAAGATTTTGACATTTTCACCTGAAGTGTACAATCGGGCTGAAAATGCATTTAAAGCCATAAAAAGTTCATTTTGGCTCTCACACCTTAACTAAATGTTGTAGACTCAAACTTTTTGCTGTCATTAGTGTATTTTAGCAAAATGAAGATGATTCAAGCATTAATTTCATTGTGCTTTTGCTCATTTTGAAGATTTTGACATTTTCACCTGAAGTGTACAATCAGGCTGAAAATGCATTTAAAGCCATAAAAACTTCATTTTGGCTCTCACACCTTAACTAAATGTTGTAGACTCAAACTTTTTGCTGTCATTAGTGTATTTTAGCAAAATGAAGATGATTCAAGCATTAATTTCATTGTGCTTTTGCTCATTTTGAAGATTTTGACATTTTCACCTGAAGTGTACAATTAGGGGCTGAAAACGCGTTTAAAGCAATAAAAAGTTCATTTTGGCTCTCACACCTTAACTAAATGTTGTAGACTCAAACTTTTTGCTGTCATTAGTGTATGTTAGCAAAATGAAGATGATTCAAGCATTAATTTCATTGTGCTTTTGCTCATTTTGAAGATTTTGACATTTTCACCTGAAGTGTACAATCAGGCTGAAAATGCATTTAAAGCCATAAAAAGTTCATTTTGGCTCTCACACCTTAACTAAATGTTGTAGACTCAAACTTTTTGCTGTCATTAGTGTATTTTAGCAAAATGAAGATGATTCAAGCATTAATTTCATTGTGCTTTTGCTCATTTTGAAGATTTTGACATTTTCACCTGAAGTGTACAATCAGGCTGAAAATGCATTTAAAGCCATAAAAAGTTCATTTTGGCTCTCACACCTTAACTAAATGTTGTAGACTCAAATTTTTTGCTGTCATTAGTGTATTTTAGCAAAATGAAGATGATTCAACATTAATTTCATTGTGCTTTTGCTCATTTTGAAGATTTTGACATTTTCACCTGAAGTGTACAATTAGGGGCTGAAAACGCGTTTAAAGCAATAAAAAGTTCATTTTGGCTCTCACACCTTAACTAAATGTTGTAGACTCAAACTTTTTGCTGTCATTAGTGTATGTTAGCAAAATGAAGATGATTCAAGCATTAATTTCATTGTGCTTTTGCTCATTTTGAAGATTTTGACATTTTCACCTGAAGTGTACAATCAGGCTGAAAATGCATTTAAAGCCATAAAAAGTTCATTTTGGCTCTCACACCTTAACTAAATGTTGTAGACTCAAACTTTTTGCTGTCATTAGTGTATTTTAGCAAAATGAAGATGATTCAAGCATTAATTTCATTGTGCTTTTGCTCATTTTGAAGATTTTGACATTTTCACCTGAAGTGTACAATCGGGCTGAAAATGCATTTAAAGCCATAAAAAGTTCATTTTGGCTCTCACACCTTAACTAAATGTTGTAGACTCAAACTTTTTGCTGTCATTAGTGTATTTTAGCAAAATGAAGATGATTCAAGCATTAATTTCATTGTGCTTTTGCTCATTTTGAAGATTTTGACATTTTCACCTGAAGTGTACAATCAGGCTGAAAATGCATTTAAAGCCATAAAAAGTTCATTTTGGCTCTCACACCTTAACTAAATGTTGTAGACTCAAACTTTTTGCTGTCATTAGTGTATTTTAGCAAAATGAAGATGATTCAAGCATTAATTTCATTGTGCTTTTGCTCATTTTGAAGATTTTGACATTTTCACCTGAAGTGTACAATTAGGGGCTGAAAACGCGTTTAAAGCAATAAAAAGTTCATTTTGGCTCTCACACCTTAACTAAATGTTGTAGACTCAAACTTTTTGCTGTCATTAGTGTATGTTAGCAAAATGAAGATGATTCAAGCATTAATTTCATTGTGCTTTTGCTCATTTTGAAGATTTTGACATTTTCACCTGAAGTGTACAATCAGGCTGAAAATGCATTTAAAGCCATAAAAAGTTCATTTTGGCTCTCACACCTTAACTAAATGTTGTAGACTCAAACTTTTTGCTGTCATTAGTGTATTTTAGCAAAATGAAGATGATTCAAGCATTAATTTCATTGTGCTTTTGCTCATTTTGAAGATTTTGACATTTTCACCTGAAGTGTACAATCAGGCTGAAAATGCATTTAAAGCCATAAAAAGTTCATTTTGGCTCTCACACCTTAACTAAATGTTGTAGACTCAAACTTTTTGCTGTCATTAGTGTATTTTAGCAAAATGAAGATGATTCAACATTAATTTCATTGTGCTTTTGCTCATTTTGAAGATTTTGACATTTTCACCTGAAGTGTACAATCAGGCTGAAAATGCATTTAAAGCCATAAAAAGTTCATTTTGGCTCTCACACCTTAACTAAATGTTGTAGACTCAAACTTTTTGCTGTCATTAGTGTATTTTAGCAAAATGAAGATGATTCAAGCATTAATTTCATTGTGCTTTTGCTCATTTTGAAGATTTTGACATTTTCACCTGAAGTGTACAATCGGGCTGAAAATGCATTTAAAGCCATAAAAAGTTCATTTTGGCTCTCACACCTTAACTAAATGTTGTAGACTCAAACTTTTTGCTGTCATTAGTGTATTTTAGCAAAATGAAGATGATTCAAGCATTAATTTCATTGTGCTTTTGCTCATTTTGAAGATTTTGACATTTTCACCTGAAGTGTACAATCGGGCTGAAAATGCATTTAAAGCCATAAAAAGTTCATTTTGGCTCTCACACCTTAACTAAATGTTGTAGACTCAAACTTTTTGCTGTCATTAGTGTATTTTAGCAAAATGAAGATGATTCAAGCATTAATTTCATTGTGCTTTTGCTCATTTTGAAGATTTTGACATTTTCACCTGAAGTGTACAATTAGGGGCTGAAAACGCGTTTAAAGCAATAAAAAGTTCATTTTGGCTCTCACACCTTAACTAAATGTTGTAGACTCAAACTTTTTGCTGTCATTAGTGTATGTTAGCAAAATGAAGATGATTCAAGCATTAATTTCATTGTGCTTTTGCTCATTTTGAAGATTTTGACATTTTCACCTGAAGTGTACAATCAGGCTGAAAATGCATTTAAAGCCATAAAAAGTTCATTTTGGCTCTCACACCTTAACTAAATGTTGTAGACTCAAACTTTTTGCTGTCATTAGTGTATTTTAGCAAAATGAAGATGATTCAAGCATTAATTTCATTGTGCTTTTGCTCATTTTGAAGATTTTGACATTTTCACCTGAAGTGTACAATCGGGCTGAAAATGCATTTAAAGCCATAAAAAGTTCATTTTGGCTCTCACACCTTAACTAAATGTTGTAGACTCAAACTTTTTGCTGTCATTAGTGTATTTTAGCAAAATGAAGATGATTCAAGCATTAATTTCATTGTGCTTTTGCTCATTTTGAAGATTTTGACATTTTCACCTGAAGTGTACAATCAGGCTGAAAATGCATTTAAAGCCATAAAAAGTTCATTTTGGCTCTCACACCTTAACTAAATGTTGTAGACTCAAACTTTTTGCTGTCATTAGTGTATGTTAGCAAAATGAAGATGATTCAAGCATTAATTTCATTGTGCTTTTGCTCATTTTGAAGATTTTGACATTTTCACCTGAAGTGTACAATCAGGCTGAAAATGCATTTAAAGCCATAAAAAGTTCATTTTGGCTCTCACACCTTAACTAAATGTTGTAGACTCAAACTTTTTGCTGTCATTAGTGTATTTTAGCAAAATGAAGATGATTCAAGCATTAATTTCATTGTGCTTTTGCTCATTTTGAAGATTTTGACATTTTCACCTGAAGTGTACAATCGGGCTGAAAATGCATTTAAAGCCATAAAAAGTTCATTTTGGCTCTCACACCTTAACTAAATGTTGTAGACTCAAACTTTTTGCTGTCATTAGTGTATTTTAGCAAAATGAAGATGATTCAAGCATTAATTTCATTGTGCTTTTGCTCATTTTGAAGATTTTGACATTTTCACCTGAAGTGTACAATTAGGGGCTGAAAACGCGTTTAAAGCAATAAAAAGTTCATTTTGGCTCTCACACCTTAACTAAATGTTGTAGACTCAAACTTTTTGCTGTCATTAGTGTATGTTAGCAAAATGAAGATGATTCAACCATTAATTTCATTGTGCTTTTGCTCATTTTGAAGATTTTGACATTTTCACCTGAAGTGTACAATCAGGCTGAAAATGCATTTAAAGCCATAAAAAGTTCATTTTGGCTCTCACACCTTAACTAAATGTTGTAGACTCAAACTTTTTGCTGTCATTAGTGTATTTTAGCAAAATGAAGATGATTCAAGCATTAATTTCATTGTGCTTTTGCTCATTTTGAAGATTTTGACATTTTCACCTGAAGTGTACAATCGGGCTGAAAATGCATTTAAAGCCATAAAAAGTTCATTTTGGCTCTCACACCTTAACTAAATGTTGTAGACTCAAACTTTTTGCTGTCATTAGTGTATTTTAGCAAAATGAAGATGATTCAAGCATTAATTTCATTGTGCTTTTGCTCATTTTGAAGATTTTGACATTTTCACCTGAAGTGTACAATTAGGGGCTGAAAACGCGTTTAAAGCAATAAAAAGTTCATTTTGGCTCTCACACCTTAACTAAATGTTGTAGACTCAAACTTTTTGCTGTCATTAGTGTATGTTAGCAAAATGAAGATGATTCAACCATTAATTTCATTGTGCTTTTGCTCATTTTGAAGATTTTGACATTTTCACCTGAAGTGTACAATCAGGCTGAAAATGCATTTAAAGCCATAAAAAGTTCATTTTGGCTCTCACACCTTAACTAAATGTTGTAGACTCAAACTTTTTGCTGTCATTAGTGTATTTTAGCAAAATGAAGATGATTCAAGCATTAATTTCATTGTGCTTTTGCTCATTTTGAAGATTTTGACATTTTCACCTAAAGTGTACAATTAGGGGCTGAAAACGCGTTTAAAGCAATAAAAAGTTCATTTTGGCTCTCACACCTTAACTAAATGTTGTAGACTCAAACTTTTTGCTGTCATTAGTGTATGTTAGCAAAATGAAGATGATTCAAGCATTAATTTCATTGTGCTTTTGCTCATTTTGAAGATTTTGACATTTTCACCTGAAGTGTACAATCAGGCTGAAAATGCATTTAAAGCCATAAAAAGTTCATTTTGGCTCTCACACCTTAACTAAATGTTGTAGACTCAAACTTTTTGCTGTCATTAGTGTATTTTAGCAAAATGAAGATGATTCAAGCATTAATTTCATTGTGCTTTTGCTCATTTTGAAGATTTTGACATTTTCACCTGAAGTGTACAATCGGGCTGAAAATGCATTTAAAGCCATAAAAAGTTCATTTTGGCTCTCACACCTTAACTAAATGTTGTAGACTCAAACTTTTTGCTGTCATTAGTGTATGTTAGCAAAATGAAGATGATTCAAGCATTAATTTCATTGTGCTTTTGCTCATTTTGAAGATTTTGACATTTTCACCTGAAGTGTACAATTAGGGGCTGAAAACGCGTTTAAAGCAATAAAAAGTTCATTTTGGCTCTCACACCTTAACTAAATGTTGTAGACTCAAACTTTTTGCTGTCATTAGTGTATTTTAGCAAAATGAAGATGATTCAAGCATTAATTTCATTGTGCTTTTGCTCATTTTGAAGATTTTGACATTTTCACCTGAAGTGTAAAATTAGGGGCTGAAAACGCGTTTAAAGCAATAAAAAGTTCATTTTGGCTCTCACACCTTAACTAAATGTTGTAGACTCAAACTTTTTGCTGTCATTAGTGTATGTTAGCAAAATGAAGATGATTCAAGCATTAATTTCATTGTGCTTTTGCTCATTTTGAAGATTTTGACATTTTCACCTGAAGTGTACAATCAGGCTGAAAATGCATTTAAAGCCATAAAAAGTTCATTTTGGCTCTCACACCTTAACTAAATGTTGTAGACTCAAACGTTTTGCTGTCATTAGTGTATTTTAGCAAAATGAAGATGATTCAAGCATTAATTTCATTGTGCTTTTGCTCATTTTGAAGATTTTGACATTTTCACCTGAAGTGTACAATCGGGCTGAAAATGCATTTAAAGCCATAAAAAGTTCATTTTGGCTCTCACACCTTAACTAAATGTTGTAGACTCAAACTTTTTGCTGTCATTAGTGTATTTTAGCAAAATGAAGATGATTCAAGCATTAATTTCATTGTGCTTTTGCTCATTTTGAAGATTTTGACATTTTCACCTGAAGTGTACAATTAGGGGCTGAAAACGCGTTTAAAGCAATAAAAAGTTCATTTTGGCTCTCACACCTTAACTAAATGTTGTAGACTCAAACTTTTTGCTGTCATTAGTGTATGTTAGCAAAATGAAGATGATTCAAGCATTAATTTCATTGTGCTTTTGCTCATTTTGAAGATTTTGACATTTTCACCTGAAGTGTACAATCAGGCTGAAAATGCATTTAAAGCCATAAAAAGTTCATTTTGGCTCTCACACCTTAACTAAATGTTGTAGACTCAAACTTTTTGCTGTCATTAGTGTATTTTAGCAAAATGAAGATGATTCAAGCATTAATTTCATTGTGCTTTTGCTCATTTTGAAGATTTTGACATTTTCACCTGAAGTGTACAATCAGGCTGAAAATGCATTTAAAGCCATAAAAAGTTCATTTTGGCTCTCACACCTTAACTAAATGTTGTAGACTCAAACTTTTTGCTGTCATTAGTGTATTTTAGCAAAATGAAGATGATTCAAGCATTAATTTCATTGTGCTTTTGCTCATTTTGAAGATTTTGACATTTTCACCTGAAGTGTACAATTAGGGGCTGAAAACGCGTTTAAAGCAATAAAAAGTTCATTTTGGCTCTCACACCTTAACTAAATGTTGTAGACTCAAACTTTTTGCTGTCATTAGTGTATTTTAGCAAAATGAAGATGATTCAAGCATTAATTTCATTGTGCTTTTGCTCATTTTGAAGATTTTGACATTTTCACCTGAAGTGTACAATCAGGCTGAAAATGCATTTAAAGCCATAAAAAGTTCATTTTGGCTCTCACACCTTAACTAAATGTTGTAGACTCAAACTTTTTGCTGTCATTAGTGTATTTTAGCAAAATGAAGATGATTCAAGCATTAATTTCATTGTGCATTTGCTCATTTTGAAGATTTTGACATTTTCACCTGAAGTGTACAATCGGGCTGAAAATGCATTTAAAGCAATAAAAATTTCATTTTGGCTCTCACACCTTAACTAAATGTTGTAGACTCAAACTTTTTGCTGTCATTAGTGTATTTTAGCAAAATGAAGATGATTCAAGCATTAATTTCATTGTGCTTTTGCTCATTTTGAAGATTTTGACATTTTCACCTGAAGTGTACAATCGGGCTGAAAATGCATTTAAAGCCATAAAAAGTTCATTTTGGCTCTCACACCTTAACTAAATGTTGTAGACTCAAACTTTTTGCTGTCATTAGTGTATTTTAGCAAAATGAAGATGATTCAAGCATTAATTTCATTGTGCTTTTGCTCATTTTGAAGATTTTGACATTTTCACCTGAAGTGTACAATCGGGCTGAAAATGCATTTAAAGCCATAAAAAGTTCATTTTGGCTCTCACACCTTAACTAAATGTTGTAGACTCAAACTTTTTGCTGTCATTAGTGTATTTTAGCAAAATGAAGATGATTCAAGCATTAATTTCATTGTGCTTTTGCTCATTTTGAAGATTTTGACATTTTCACCTGAAGTGTACAATCAGGCTGAAAATGCATTTAAAGCCATAAAAAGTTCATTTTGGCTCTCACACCTTAACTAAATGTTGTAGACTCAAACTTTTTGCTGTCATTAGTGTATTTTAGCAAAATGAAGATGATTCAAGCATTAATTTCATTGTGCTTTTGCTCATTTTGAAGATTTTGACATTTTCACCTGAAGTGTACAATTAGGGGCTGAAAACGCGTTTAAAGCAATAAAAAGTTCATTTTGGCTCTCACACCTTAACTAAATGTTGTAGACTCAAACTTTTTGCTGTCATTAGTGTATGTTAGCAAAATGAAGATGATTCAAGCATTAATTTCATTGTGCTTTTGCTCATTTTGAAGATTTTGACATTTTCACCTGAAGTGTACAATCAGGCTGAAAATGCATTTAAAGCCATAAAAAGTTCATTTTGGCTCTCACACCTTAACTAAATGTTGTAGACTCAAACTTTTTGCTGTCATTAGTGTATTTTAGCAAAATGAAGATGATTCAAGCATTAATTTCATTGTGCTTTTGCTCATTTTGAAGATTTTGACATTTTCACCTGAAGTGTACAATCAGGCTGAAAATGCATTTAAAGCCATAAAAAGTTCATTTTGGCTCTCACACCTTAACTAAATGTTGTAGACTCAAACTTTTTGCTGTCATTAGTGTATTTTAGCAAAATGAAGATGATTCAACATTAATTTCATTGTGCTTTTGCTCATTTTGAAGATTTTGACATTTTCACCTGAAGTGTACAATTAGGGGCTGAAAACGCGTTTAAAGCAATAAAAAGTTCATTTTGGCTCTCACACCTTAACTAAATGTTGTAGACTCAAACTTTTTGCTGTCATTAGTGTATGTTAGCAAAATGAAGATGATTCAAGCATTAATTTCATTGTGCTTTTGCTCATTTTGAAGATTTTGACATTTTCACCTGAAGTGTACAATCAGGCTGAAAATGCATTTAAAGCCATAAAAAGTTCATTTTGGCTCTCACACCTTAACTAAATGTTGTAGACTCAAACTTTTTGCTGTCATTAGTGTATTTTAGCAAAATGAAGATGATTCAAGCATTAATTTCATTGTGCTTTTGCTCATTTTGAAGATTTTGACATTTTCACCTGAAGTGTACAATCGGGCTGAAAATGCATTTAAAGCCATAAAAAGTTCATTTTGGCTCTCACACCTTAACTAAATGTTGTAGACTCAAACTTTTTGCTGTCATTAGTGTATTTTAGCAAAATGAAGATGATTCAAGCATTAATTTCATTGTGCTTTTGCTCATTTTGAAGATTTTGACATTTTCACCTGAAGTGTACAATTAGGGGCTGAAAACGCGTTTAAAGCAATAAAAAGTTCATTTTGGCTCTCACACCTTAACTAAATGTTGTAGACTCAAACTTTTTGCTGTCATTAGTGTATGTTAGCAAAATGAAGATGATTCAACCATTAATTTCATTGTGCTTTTGCTCATTTTGAAGATTTTGACATTTTCACCTGAAGTGTACAATCAGGCTGAAAATGCATTTAAAGCCATAAAAAGTTCATTTTGGCTCTCACACCTTAACTAAATGTTGTAGACTCAAACTTTTTGCTGTCATTAGTGTATTTTAGCAAAATGAAGATGATTCAAGCATTAATTTCATTGTGCTTTTGCTCATTTTGAAGATTTTGACATTTTCACCTAAAGTGTACAATTAGGGGCTGAAAACGCGTTTAAAGCAATAAAAAGTTCATTTTGGCTCTCACACCTTAACTAAATGTTGTAGACTCAAACTTTTTGCTGTCATTAGTGTATGTTAGCAAAATGAAGATGATTCAAGCATTAATTTCATTGTGCTTTTGCTCATTTTGAAGATTTTGACATTTTCACCTGAAGTGTACAATCAGGCTGAAAATGCATTTAAAGCCATAAAAAGTTCATTTTGGCTCTCACACCTTAACTAAATGTTGTAGACTCAAACTTTTTGCTGTCATTAGTGTATTTTAGCAAAATGAAGATGATTCAAGCATTAATTTCATTGTGCTTTTGCTCATTTTGAAGATTTTGACATTTTCACCTGAAGTGTACAATCGGGCTGAAAATGCATTTAAAGCCATAAAAAGTTCATTTTGGCTCTCACACCTTAACTAAATGTTGTAGACTCAAACTTTTTGCTGTCATTAGTGTATGTTAGCAAAATGAAGATGATTCAAGCATTAATTTCATTGTGCTTTTGCTCATTTTGAAGATTTTGACATTTTCACCTGAAGTGTACAATTAGGGTGAAAATGCATTTAAAGCCATAAAAAGTTCATTTTGGCTCTCACACCTTAACTAAATGTTGTAGACTCAAACTTTTTGCTGTCATTAGTGTATTTTAGCAAAATGAAGATGATTCAAGCATTAATTTCATTGTGCTTTTGCTCATTTTGAAGATTTTGACATTTTCACCTGAAGTGTACAATCGGGCTGAAAATGCATTTAAAGCCATAAAAAGTTCATTTTGGCTCTCACACCTTAACTAAATGTTGTAGACTCAAACTTTTTGCTGTCATTAGTGTATTTTAGCAAAATGAAGATGATTCAAGCATTAATTTCATTGTGCTTTTGCTCATTTTGAAGATTTTGACATTTTCACCTGAAGTGTACAATCAGGCTGAAAATGCATTTAAAGCCATAAAAAGTTCATTTTGGCTCTCACACCTTAACTAAATGTTGTAGACTCAAACTTTTTGCTGTCATTAGTGTATGTTAGCAAAATGAAGATGATTCAACCATTAATTTCATTGTGCTTTTGCTCATTTTGAAGATTTTGACATTTTCACCTGAAGTGTACAATCAGGCTGAAAATGCATTTAAAGCCATAAAAAGTTCATTTTGGCTCTCACACCTTAACTAAATGTTGTAGACTCAAACTTTTTGCTGTCATTAGTGTATTTTAGCAAAATGAAGATGATTCAAGCATTAATTTCATTGTGCTTTTGCTCATTTTGAAGATTTTGACATTTTCACCTGAAGTGTACAATCGGGCTGAAAATGCATTTAAAGCCATAAAAAGTTCATTTTGGCTCTCACACCTTAACTAAATGTTGTAGACTCAAACTTTTTGCTGTCATTAGTGTATTTTAGCAAAATGAAGATGATTCAAGCATTAATTTCATTGTGCTTTTGCTCATTTTGAAGATTTTGACATTTTCACCTGAAGTGTACAATCGGGCTGAAAATGCATTTAAAGCCATAAAAAGTTCATTTTGGCTCTCACACCTTAACTAAATGTTGTAGACTCAAACTTTTTGCTGTCATTAGTGTATTTTAGCAAAATGAAGATGATTCAAGCATTAATTTCATTGTGCTTTTGCTCATTTTGAAGATTTTGACATTTTCACCTGAAGTGTACAATTAGGGGCTGAAAACGCGTTTAAAGCAATAAAAAGTTCATTTTGGCTCTCACACCTTAACTAAATGTTGTAGACTCAAACTTTTTGCTGTCATTAGTGTATGTTAGCAAAATGAAGATGATTCAAGCATTAATTTCATTGTGCTTTTGCTCATTTTGAAGATTTTGACATTTTCACCTGAAGTGTACAATCAGGCTGAAAATGCATTTAAAGCCATAAAAAGTTCATTTTGGCTCTCACACCTTAACTAAATGTTGTAGACTCAAACTTTTTGCTGTCATTAGTGTATTTTAGCAAAATGAAGATGATTCAAGCATTAATTTCATTGTGCTTTTGCTCATTTTGAAGATTTTGACATTTTCACCTGAAGTGTACAATCAGGCTGAAAATGCATTTAAAGCCATAAAAAGTTCATTTTGGCTCTCACACCTTAACTAAATGTTGTAGACTCAAACTTTTTGCTGTCATTAGTGTATGTTAGCAAAATGAAGATGATTCAACCATTAATTTCATTGTGCTTTTGCTCATTTTGAAGATTTTGACATTTTCACCTGAAGTGTACAATCAGGCTGAAAATGCATTTAAAGCCATAAAAAGTTCATTTTGGCTCTCACACCTTAACTAAATGTTGTAGACTCAAACTTTTTGCTGTCATTAGTGTATTTTAGCAAAATGAAGATGATTCAAGCATTAATTTCATTGTGCTTTTGCTCATTTTGAAGATTTTGACATTTTCACCTGAAGTGTACAATCGGGCTGAAAATGCATTTAAAGCCATAAAAAGTTCATTTTGGCTCTCACACCTTAACTAAATGTTGTAGACTCAAACTTTTTGCTGTCATTAGTGTATTTTAGCAAAATGAAGATGATTCAAGCATTAATTTCATTGTGCTTTTGCTCATTTTGAAGATTTTGACATTTTCACCTGAAGTGTACAATCAGGCTGAAAATGCATTTAAAGCCATAAAAAGTTCATTTTGGCTCTCACACCTTAACTAAATGTTGTAGACTCAAACTTTTTGCTGTCATTAGTGTATTTTAGCAAAATGAAGATGATTCAAGCATTAATTTCATTGTGCTTTTGCTCATTTTGAAGATTTTGACATTTTCACCTGAAGTGTACAATCGGGCTGAAAATGCATTTAAAGCCATAAAAAGTTCATTTTGGCTCTCACACCTTAACTAAATGTTGTAGACTCAAACTTTTTGCTGTCATTAGTGTATTTTAGCAAAATGAAGATGATTCAAGCATTAATTTCATTGTGCTTTTGCTCATTTTGAAGATTTTGACATTTTCACCTGAAGTGTACAATCGGGCTGAAAATGCATTTAAAGCCATAAAAAGTTCATTTTGGCTCTCACACCTTAACTAAATGTTGTAGACTCAAACTTTTTGCTGTCATTAGTGTATGTTAGCAAAATGAAGATGATTCAAGAATTAATTTCATTGTGCATTTGCTCATTTTGAAGATTTTGACATTTTCACCTGAAATGTACAATTAGGGGCTGAAAACGCGTTTAAAGCAATAAAAAGTTCATTTTGGCTCTCACACCTTAACTAAATGTTGTAGACTCAAACTTTTTGCTGTCATTAGTATATTTTAGCAAAATGAAGATGATTCAAGCATTAATTTTATTGTGCTTTTGCTCATTTTGAAGATTTTGACATTTTCACCTGAAGTGTACAATCGGGCTGAAAATGCATTTAAAGCCATAAAAAGCTCATTTTGGCTCTCACACCTTAACTAAATGTTGTAGACTCAAACTTTTTGCTGTCATTAGTGTATTTTAGCAAAATGAAGATGATTCAAGCATTAATTTCATTGTGCTTTTGCTCATTTTGAAGATTTTGACATTTTCACCTGAAGTGTACAATCGGGCTGAAAATGCATTTAAAGCCATAAAAAGTTCATTTTGGCTCTCACACCTTAACTAAATGTTGTAGACTCAAACTTTTTGCTGTCATTAGTGTATTTTAGCAAAATGAAGATGATTCAAGCATTAATTTCATTGTGCTTTTGCTCATTTTGAAGATTTTGACATTTTCACCTGAAGTGTACAATCAGGCTGAAAATGCATTTAAAGCCATAAAAAGTTCATTTTGGCTCTCACACCTTAACTAAATGTTGTAGACTCAAACTTTTTGCTGTCATTAGTGTATTTTAGCAAAATGAAGATGATTCAAGCATTAATTTCATTGTGCTTTTGCTCATTTTGAAGATTTTGACATTTTCACCTGAAGTGTACAATCGGGCTGAAAATGCATTTAAAGCCATAAAAAGTTCATTTTGGCTCTCACACCTTAACTAAATGTTGTAGACTCAAACTTTTTGCTGTCATTAGTGTATTTTAGCAAAATGAAGATGATTCAAGCATTAATTTCATTGTGCTTTTGCTCATTTTGAAGATTTTGACATTTTCACCTGAAGTGTACAATCGGGCTGAAAATGCATTTAAAGCCATAAAAAGTTCATTTTGGCTCTCACACCTTAACTAAATGTTGTAGACTCAAACTTTTTGCTGTCATTAGTGTATGTTAGCAAAATGAAGATGATTCAAGCATTAATTTCATTGTGCATTTGCTCATTTTGAAGATTTTGACATTTTCACCTGAAGTGTACAATTAGGGGCTGAAAACGCGTTTAAAGCAATAAAAAGTTCATTTTGGCTCTCACACCTTAACTAAATGTTGTAGACTCAAACTTTTTGCTGTCATTAGTATATTTTAGCAAAATGAAGATGATTCAAGCATTAATTTTATTGTGCTTTTGCTCATTTTGAAGATTTTGACATTTTCACCTGAAGTGTACAATCGGGCTGAAAATGCATTTAAAGCCATAAAAAGTTCATTTTGGCTCTCACACCTTAACTAAATGTTGTAGACTCAAACTTTTTGCTGTCATTAGTGTATGTTAGCAAAATGAAGATGATTCAAGCATTAATTTCATTGTGCTTTTGCTCATTTTGAAGATTTTGACATTTTCACCTGAAGTGTACAATCAGGCTGAAAATGCATTTAAAGCCATAAAAAGTTCGTTTTGGCTCTCACACCTTAACTAAATGTTGTAGACTCAAACTTTTTGCTGTCATTAGTGTATTTTAGCAAAATGAAGATGATTCAAGCATTAATTTCATTGTGCTTTTGCTCATTTTGAAGATTTTGACATTTTCACCTGAAGTGTACAATTAGGGGCTGAAAACGCGTTTAAAGCAATAAAAAGTTCATTTTGGCTCTCACACCTTAACTAAATGTTGTAGACTCAAACTTTTTGCTGTCATTAGTATATTTTAGCAAAATGAAGATGATTGAAGCATTAATTTTATTGTGCTTTTGCTCATTTTGAAGATTTTGACATTTTCACCTGAAGTGTACAATTAGGGGCTGAAAATGCATTTAAAGCCATAAAAAGTTCATTTTGGCTCTCACACCTTAACTAAATGTTGTAGACTCAAACTTTTTGCTGTCATTAGTGTATTTTAGCAAAATGAAGATGATTCAAGCATTAATTTCATTGTGCTTTTGCTCATTTTGAAGATTTTGACATTTTCACCTGAAGTGTACAATCGGGCTGAAAATGCATTTAAAGCCATAAAAAGTTCATTTTGGCTCTCACACCTTAACTAAATGTTGTAGACTCAAACTTTTTGCTGTCATTAGTGTATTTTAGCAAAATGAAGATGATTCAAGCATTAATTTCATTGTGCTTTTGCTCATTTTGAAGATTTTGACATTTTCACCTGAAGTGTACAATCGGGCTGAAAATGCATTTAAAGCCATAAAAAGTTCATTTTGGCTCTCACACCTTAACTAAATGTTGTAGACTCAAACTTTTTGCTGTCATTAGTGTATTTTAGCAAAATGAAGATGATTCAAGCATTAATTTCATTGTGCTTTTGCTCATTTTGAAGATTTTGACATTTTCACCTGAAGTGTACAATTAGGGGCTGAAAACGCGTTTAAAGCAATAAAAAGTTCATTTTGGCTCTCACACCTTAACTAAATGTTGTAGACTCAAACTTTTTGCTGTCATTAGTGTATGTTAGCAAAATGAAGATGATTCAAGCATTAATTTCATTGTGCTTTTGCTCATTTTGAAGATTTTGACATTTTCACCTGAAGTGTACAATCAAGCTGAAAATGCATTTAAAGCCATAAAAAGTTCATTTTGGCTCTCACACCTTAACTAAATGTTGTAGACTCAAACTTTTTGCTGTCATTAGTGTATTTTAGCAAAATGAAGATGATTCAAGCATTAATTTCATTGTGCTTTTGCTCATTTTGAAGATTTTGACATTTTCACCTGAAGTGTACAATCGGGCTGAAAATGCATTTAAAGCCATAAAAAGTTCATTTTGGCTCTCACACCTTAACTAAATGTTGTAGACTCAAACTTTTTGCTGTCATTAGTGTATTTTAGCAAAATGAAGATGATTCAAGCATTAATTTCATTGTGCTTTTGCTCATTTTGAAGATTTTGACATTTTCACCTGAAGTGTACAATCGGGCTGAAAATGCATTTAAAGCCATAAAAAGTTCATTTTGGCTCTCACACCTTAACTAAATGTTGTAGACTCAAACTTTTTGCTGTCATTAGTGTATTTTAGCAAAATGAAGATGATTCAAGCATTAATTTCATTGTGCTTTTGCTCATTTTGAAGATTTTGACATTTTCACCTGAAGTGTACAATCAGGCTGAAAATGCATTTAAAGCCATAAAAAGTTCATTTTGGCTCTCACACCTTAACTAAATGTTGTAGACTCAAACTTTTTGCTGTCATTAGTGTATGTTAGCAAAATGAAGATGATTCAACCATTAATTTCATTGTGCTTTTGCTCATTTTGAAGATTTTGACATTTTCACCTGAAGTGTACAATCAGGCTGAAAATGCATTTAAAGCCATAAAAAGTTCATTTTGGCTCTCACACCTTAACTAAATGTTGTAGACTCAAACTTTTTGCTGTCATTAATGTATGTTAGCAAAATGAAGATGATTCAAGCATTAATTTCATTGTGCTTTTGCTCATTTTGAAGATTTTGACATTTTCACCTGAAGTGTACAATCAGGCTGAAAATGCATTTAAAGCCATAAAAAGTTCATTTTGGCTCTCACACCTTAACTAAATGTTGTAGACTCAAACTTTTTGCTGTCATTAGTGTATTTTAGCAAAATGAAGATGATTCAAGCATTAATTTCATTGTGCTTTTGCTCATTTTGAAGATTTTGACATTTTCACCTGAAGTGTACAATCGGGCTGAAAATGCATTTAAAGCCATAAAAAGTTCATTTTGGCTCTCACACCTTAACTAAATGTTGTAGACTCAAACTTTTTGCTGTCATTAGTGTATTTTAGCAAAATGAAGATGATTCAAGCATTAATTTCATTGTGCTTTTGCTCATTTTGAAGATTTTGACATTTTCACCTGAAGTGTACAATCGGGCTGAAAATGCATTTAAAGCCATAAAAAGTTCATTTTGGCTCTCACACCTTAACTAAATGTTGTAGACTCAAACTTTTTGCTGTCATTAGTGTATGTTAGCAAAATGAAGATGATTCAAGCATTAATTTCATTGTGCATTTGCTCATTTTGAAGATTTTGACATTTTCACCTGAAGTGTACAATTAGGGGCTGAAAACGCGTTTAAAGCAATAAAAAGTTCATTTTGGCTCTCACACCTTAACTAAATGTTGTAGACTCAAACTTTTTGCTGTCATTAGTATATTTTAGCAAAATGAAGATGATTCAAGCATTAATTTTATTGTGCTTTTGCTCATTTTGAAGATTTTGACATTTTCACCTGAAGTGTACAATCGGGCTGAAAATGCATTTAAAGCCATAAAAAGTTCATTTTGGCTCTCACACCTTAACTAAATGTTGTAGACTCAAACTTTTTGCTGTCATTAGTGTATGTTAGCAAAATGAAGATGATTCAAGCATTAATTTCATTGTGCTTTTGCTCATTTTGAAGATTTTGACATTTTCACCTGAAGTGTACAATCAGGCTGAAAATGCATTTAAAGCCATAAAAAGTTCGTTTTGGCTCTCACACCTTAACTAAATGTTGTAGACTCAAACTTTTTGCTGTCATTAGTGTATTTTAGCAAAATGAAGATGATTCAAGCATTAATTTCATTGTGCTTTTGCTCATTTTGAAGATTTTGACATTTTCACCTGAAGTGTACAATTAGGGGCTGAAAACGCGTTTAAAGCAATAAAAAGTTCATTTTGGCTCTCACACCTTAACTAAATGTTGTAGACTCAAACTTTTTGCTGTCATTAGTATATTTTAGCAAAATGAAGATGATTGAAGCATTAATTTTATTGTGCTTTTGCTCATTTTGAAGATTTTGACATTTTCACCTGAAGTGTACAATTAGGGGCTGAAAATGCATTTAAAGCCATAAAAAGTTCATTTTGGCTCTCACACCTTAACTAAATGTTGTAGACTCAAACTTTTTGCTGTCATTAGTGTATTTTAGCAAAATGAAGATGATTCAAGCATTAATTTCATTGTGCTTTTGCTCATTTTGAAGATTTTGACATTTTCACCTGAAGTGTACAATCGGGCTGAAAATGCATTTAAAGCCATAAAAAGTTCATTTTGGCTCTCACACCTTAACTAAATGTTGTAGACTCAAACTTTTTGCTGTCATTAGTGTATTTTAGCAAAATGAAGATGATTCAAGCATTAATTTCATTGTGCTTTTGCTCATTTTGAAGATTTTGACATTTTCACCTGAAGTGTACAATCGGGCTGAAAATGCATTTAAAGCCATAAAAAGTTCATTTTGGCTCTCACACCTTAACTAAATGTTGTAGACTCAAACTTTTTGCTGTCATTAGTGTATTTTAGCAAAATGAAGATGATTCAAGCATTAATTTCATTGTGCTTTTGCTCATTTTGAAGATTTTGACATTTTCACCTGAAGTGTACAATTAGGGGCTGAAAACGCGTTTAAAGCAATAAAAAGTTCATTTTGGCTCTCACACCTTAACTAAATGTTGTAGACTCAAACTTTTTGCTGTCATTAGTGTATGTTAGCAAAATGAAGATGATTCAACCATTAATTTCATTGTGCTTTTGCTCATTTTGAAGATTTTGACATTTTCACCTGAAGTGTACAATCAAGCTGAAAATGCATTTAAAGCCATAAAAAGTTCATTTTGGCTCTCACACCTTAACTAAATGTTGTAGACTCAAACTTTTTGCTGTCATTAGTGTATTTTAGCAAAATGAAGATGATTCAAGCATTAATTTCATTGTGCTTTTGCTCATTTTGAAGATTTTGACATTTTCACCTGAAGTGTACAATCGGGCTGAAAATGCATTTAAAGCCATAAAAAGTTCATTTTGGCTCTCACACCTTAACTAAATGTTGTAGACTCAAACTTTTTGCTGTCATTAGTGTATTTTAGCAAAATGAAGATGATTCAAGCATTAATTTCATTGTGCTTTTGCTCATTTTGAAGATTTTGACATTTTCACCTGAAGTGTACAATCGGGCTGAAAATGCATTTAAAGCCATAAAAAGTTCATTTTGGCTCTCACACCTTAACTAAATGTTGTAGACTCAAACTTTTTGCTGTCATTAGTGTATTTTAGCAAAATGAAGATGATTCAAGCATTAATTTCATTGTGCTTTTGCTCATTTTGAAGATTTTGACATTTTCACCTGAAGTGTACAATCAGGCTGAAAATGCATTTAAAGCCATAAAAAGTTCATTTTGGCTCTCACACCTTAACTAAATGTTGTAGACTCAAACTTTTTGCTGTCATTAGTGTATGTTAGCAAAATGAAGATGATTCAACCATTAATTTCATTGTGCTTTTGCTCATTTTGAAGATTTTGACATTTTCACCTGAAGTGTACAATCAGGCTGAAAATGCATTTAAAGCCATAAAAAGTTCATTTTGGCTCTCACACCTTAACTAAATGTTGTAGACTCAAACTTTTTGCTGTCATTAATGTATGTTAGCAAAATGAAGATGATTCAAGCATTAATTTCATTGTGCTTTTGCTCATTTTGAAGATTTTGACATTTTCACCTGAAGTGTACAATCAGGCTGAAAATGCATTTAAAGCCATAAAAAGTTCATTTTGGCTCTCACACCTTAACTAAATGTTGTAGACTCAAACTTTTTGCTGTCATTAGTGTATTTTAGCAAAATGAAGATGATTCAAGCATTAATTTCATTGTGCTTTTGCTCATTTTGAAGATTTTGACATTTTCACCTGAAGTGTACAATCGGGCTGAAAATGCATTTAAAGCCATAAAAAGTTCATTTTGGCTCTCACACCTTAACTAAATGTTGTAGACTCAAACTTTTTGCTGTCATTAGTGTATTTTAGCAAAATGAAGATGATTCAAGCATTAATTTCATTGTGCTTTTGCTCATTTTGAAGATTTTGACATTTTCACCTGAAGTGTACAATCGGGCTGAAAATGCATTTAAAGCCATAAAAAGTTCATTTTGGCTCTCACACCTTAACTAAATGTTGTAGACTCAAACTTTTTGCTGTCATTAGTGTATTTTAGCAAAATGAAGATGATTCAAGCATTAATTTCATTGTGCTTTTGCTCATTTTGAAGATTTTGACATTTTCACCTGAAGTGTACAATTAGGGGCTGAAAACGCGTTTAAAGCAATAAAAAGTTCATTTTGGCTCTCACACCTTAACTAAATGTTGTAGACTCAAACTTTTTGCTGTCATTAGTATATTTTAGCAAAATGAAGATGATTCAAGCATTAATTTTATTGTGCTTTTGCTCATTTTGAAGATTTTGACATTTTCACCTGAAGTGTACAATCGGGCTGAAAATGCATTTAAAGCCATAAAAAGTTCATTTTGGCTCTCACACCTTAACTAAATGTTGTAGACTCAAACTTTTTGCTGTCATTAGTGTATGTTAGCAAAATGAAGATGATTCAAGCATTAATTTCATTGTGCGTTTGCTCATTTTGAAGATTTTGACATTTTCACCTGAAGTGTACAATCGGGCTGAAAATGCATTTAAAGCCATAAAAAGCTCATTTTGGCTCTCACACCTTAACTAAATGTTGTAGACTCAAACTTTTTGCTGTCATTAGTGTATGTTAGCAAAATGAAGATGATTCAAGCATTAATTTCATTGTGCTTTTGCTCATTTTGAAGATTTTGACATTTTCACCTGAAGTGTACAATCAGGCTGAAAATGCATTTAAAGCCATAAAAAGTTCATTTTGGCTCTCACACCTTAACTAAATGTTGTAGACTCAAACTTTTTGCTGTCATTAGTGTATTTTAGCAAAATGAAGATGATTCAAGCATTAATTTCATTGTGCTTTTGCTCATTTTGAAGATTTTGACATTTTCACCTGAAGTGTACAATCGGGCTGAAAATGCATTTAAAGCCATAAAAAGTTCATTTTGGCTCTCACACCTTAACTAAATGTTGTAGACTCAAACTTTTTGCTGTCATTAGTGTATGTTAGCAAAATGAAGATGATTCAAGCATTAATTTCATTGTGCTTTTGCTCATTTTGAAGATTTTGACATTTTCACCTGAAGTGTACAATCAGGCTGAAAATGCATTTAAAGCCATAAAAAGTTCATTTTGGCTCTCACACCTTAACTAAATGTTGTAGACTCAAACTTTTTGCTGTCATTAGTGTATTTTAGCAAAATGAAGATGATTCAAGCATTAATTTCATTGTGCTTTTGCTCATTTTGAAGATTTTGACATTTTCACCTGAAGTGTACAATCGGGCTGAAAATGCATTTAAAGCCATAAAAAGTTCATTTTGGCTCTCACACCTTAACTAAATGTTGTAGACTCAAACTTTTTGCTGTCATTAGTGTATTTTAGCAAAATGAAGATGATTCAAGCATTAATTTCATTGTGCTTTTGCTCATTTTGAAGATTTTGACATTTTCACCTGAAGTGTACAATCAGGCTGAAAATGCATTTAAAGCCATAAAAAGTTCATTTTGGCTCTCACACCTTAACTAAATGTTGTAGACTCAAACTTTTTGCTGTCATTAGTGTATGTTAGCAAAATGAAGATGATTCAACCATTAATTTCATTGTGCTTTTGCTCATTTTGAAGATTTTGACATTTTCACCTGAAGTGTACAATCAGGCTGAAAATGCATTTAAAGCCATAAAAAGTTCATTTTGGCTCTCACACCTTAACTAAATGTTGTAGACTCAAACTTTTTGCTGTCATTAGTGTATTTTAGCAAAATGAAGATGATTCAAGCATTAATTTCATTGTGCTTTTGCTCATTTTGAAGATTTTGACATTTTCACCTGAAGTGTACAATCGGGCTGAAAATGCATTTAAAGCCATAAAAAGTTCATTTTGGCTCTCACACCTTAACTAAATGTTGTAGACTCAAACTTTTTGCTGTCATTAGTGTATTTTAGCAAAATGAAGATGATTCAAGCATTAATTTCATTGTGCTTTTGCTCATTTTGAAGATTTTGACATTTTCACCTGAAGTGTACAATCGGGCTGAAAATGCATTTAAAGCCATAAAAAGTTCATTTTGGCTCTCACACCTTAACTAAATGTTGTAGACTCAAACTTTTTGCTGTCATTAGTGTATTTTAGCAAAATGAAGATGATTCAAGCATTAATTTCATTGTGCTTTTGCTCATTTTGAAGATTTTGACATTTTCACCTGAAGTGTACAATTAGGGGCTGAAAACGCGTTTAAAGCAATAAAAAGTTCATTTTGGCTCTCACACCTTAACTAAATGTTGTAGACTCAAACTTTTTGCTGTCATTAGTGTATGTTAGCAAAATGAAGATGATTCAAGCATTAATTTCATTGTGCTTTTGCTCATTTTGAAGATTTTGACATTTTCACCTGAAGTGTACAATCAGGCTGAAAATGCATTTAAAGCCATAAAAAGTTCATTTTGGCTCTCACACCTTAACTAAATGTTGTAGACTCAAACTTTTTGCTGTCATTAGTGTATTTTAGCAAAATGAAGATGATTCAAGCATTAATTTCATTGTGCTTTTGCTCATTTTGAAGATTTTGACATTTTCACCTGAAGTGTACAATCAGGCTGAAAATGCATTTAAAGCCATAAAAAGTTCATTTTGGCTCTCACACCTTAACTAAATGTTGTAGACTCAAACTTTTTGCTGTCATTAGTGTATTTTAGCAAAATGAAGATGATTCAAGCATTAATTTCATTGTGCATTTGCTCATTTTGAAGATTTTGACATTTTCACCTGAAGTGTACAATTAGGGGCTGAAAACGCGTTTAAAGCAATAAAAAGTTCATTTTGGCTCTCACACCTTAACTAAATGTTGTAGACTCAAACTTTTTGCTGTCATTAGTGTATTTTAGCAAAATGAAGATGATTCAAGCATTAATTTCATTGTGCTTTTGCTCATTTTGAAGATTTTGACATTTTCACCTGAAGTGTACAATCGGGCTGAAAATGCATTTAAAGCCAATAAAAAGTTCATTTTGGCTCTCACACCTTAACTAAATGTTGTAGACTCAAACTTTTTGCTGTCATTAGTGTATGTTAGCAAAATGAAGATGATTCAAGCATTAATTTCATTGTGCTTTTGCTCATTTTGAAGATTTTGACATTTTCACCTGAAGTGTACAATTAGGGGCTGAAAACGCGTTTAAAGCAATAAAAAGTTCATTTTGGCTCTCACACCTTAACTAAATGTTGTAGACTCAAACTTTTTGCTGTCATTAGTGTATGTTAGCAAAATGAAGATGATTCAAGCATTAATTTCATTGTGCTTTTGCTCATTTTGAAGATTTTGACATTTTCACCTGAAGTGTACAATCAGGCTGAAAATGCATTTAAAGCCATAAAAAGTTCATTTTGGCTCTCACACCTTAACTAAATGTTGTAGACTCAAACTTTTTGCTGTCATTAGTGTATTTTAGCAAAATGAAGATGATTCAAGCATTAATTTCATTGTGCTTTTGCTCATTTTGAAGATTTTGACATTTTCACCTGAAGTGTACAATCAGGCTGAAAATGCATTTAAAGCCATAAAAAGTTCATTTTGGCTCTCACACCTTAACTAAATGTTGTAGACTCAAACTTTTTGCTGTCATTAGTGTATTTTAGCAAAATGAAGATGATTCAAGCATTAATTTCATTGTGCATTTGCTCATTTTGAAGATTTTGACATTTTCACCTGAAGTGTACAATTAGGGGCTGAAAACGCGTTTAAAGCAATAAAAAGTTCATTTTGGCTCTCACACCTTAACTAAATGTTGTAGACTCAAACTTTTTGCTGTCATTAGTGTATTTTAGCAAAATGAAGATGATTCAAGCATTAATTTCATTGTGCTTTTGCTCATTTTGAAGATTTTGACATTTTCACCTGAAGTGTACAATCGGGCTGAAAATGCATTTAAAGCCAATAAAAAGTTCATTTTGGCTCTCACACCTTAACTAAATGTTGTAGACTCAAACTTTTTGCTGTCATTAGTGTATGTTAGCAAAATGAAGATGATTCAAGCATTAATTTCATTGTGCTTTTGCTCATTTTGAAGATTTTGACATTTTCACCTGAAGTGTACAATCAGGCTGAAAATGCATTTAAAGCCATAAAAAGTTCATTTTGGCTCTCACACCTTAACTAAATGTTGTAGACTCAAACTTTTTGCTGTCATTAGTGTATTTTAGCAAAATGAAGATGATTCAAGCATTAATTTCATTGTGCTTTTGCTCATTTTGAAGATTTTGACATTTTCACCTGAAGTGTACAATCGGGCTGAAAATGCATTTAAAGCCATAAAAAGTTCATTTTGGCTCTCACACCTTAACTAAATGTTGTAGACTCAAACTTTTTGCTGTCATTAGTGTATTTTAGCAAAATGAAGATGATTCAAGCATTAATTTCATTGTGCTTTTGCTCATTTTGAAGATTTTGACATTTTCACCTGAAGTGTACAATCGGGCTGAAAATGCATTTAAAGCCATAAAAAGTTCATTTTGGCTCTCACACCTTAACTAAATGTTGTAGACTCAAACTTTTTGCTGTCATTAGTGTATTTTAGCAAAATGAAGATGATTCAAGCATTAATTTCATTGTGCTTTTGCTCATTTTGAAGATTTTGACATTTTCACCTGAAGTGTACAATCGGGCTGAAAATGCATTTAAAGCCATAAAAAGTTCATTTTGGCTCTCACACCTTAACTAAATGTTGTAGACTCAAACTTTTTGCTGTCATTAGTGTATTTTAGCAAAATGAAGATGATTCAAGCATTAATTTCATTGTGCTTTTGCTCATTTTGAAGATTTTGACATTTTCACCTGAAGTGTACAATCGGGCTGAAAATGCATTTAAAGCCATAAAAAGTTCATTTTGGCTCTCACACCTTAACTAAATGTTGTAGACTCAAACTTTTTGCTGTCATTAGTGTATTTTAGCAAAATGAAGATGATTCAAGCATTAATTTCATTGTGCTTTTGCTCATTTTGAAGATTTTGACATTTTCACCTGAAGTGTACAATCGGGCTGAAAATGCATTTAAAGCCATAAAAAGTTCATTTTGGCTCTCACACCTTAACTAAATGTTGTAGACTCAAACTTTTTGCTGTCATTAGTGTATTTTAGCAAAATGAAGATGATTCAAGCATTAATTTCATTGTGCTTTTGCTCATTTTGAAGATTTTGACATTTTCACCTGAAGTGTACAATTAGGGGCTGAAAACGCGTTTAAAGCAATAAAAATTTCATTTTGGCTCTCACACCTTAACTAAATGTTGTAGACTCAAACTTTTTGCTGTCATTAGTGTATGTTAGCAAAATGAAGATGATTCAAGCATTAATTTCATTGTGCTTTTGCTCATTTTGAAGATTTTGACATTTTCACCTGAAGTGTACAATCGGGCTGAAAATGCATTTAAAGCCATAAAAAGTTCATTTTGGCTCTCACACCTTAACTAAATGTTGTAGACTCAAACTTTTTGCTGTCATTAGTGTATTTTAGCAAAATGAAGATGATTCAAGCATTAATTTCATTGTGCTTTTGCTCATTTTGAAGATTTTGACATTTTCACCTGAAGTGTACAATCAGGCTGAAAATGCATTTAAAGCCATAAAAAGTTCATTTTGGCTCTCACACCTTAACTAAATGTTGTAGACTCAAACTTTTTGCTGTCATTAGTGTATTTTAGCAAAATGAAGATGATTCAAGCATTAATTTCATTGTGCTTTTGCTCATTTTGAAGATTTTGACATTTTCACCTGAAGTGTACAATCGGGCTGAAAATGCATTTAAAGCCATAAAAAGTTCATTTTGGCTCTCACACCTTAACTAAATGTTGTAGACTCAAACTTTTTGCTGTCATTAGTGTATTTTAGCAAAATGAAGATGATTCAAGCATTAATTTCATTGTGCTTTTGCTCATTTTGAAGATTTTGACATTTTCACCTGAAGTGTACAATTAGGGCTGAAAACGCGTTTAAAGCAATAAAAATTTCATTTTGGCTCTCACACCTTAACTAAATGTTGTAGACTCAAACTTTTTGCTGTCATTAGTGTATGTTAGCAAAATGAAGATGATTCAAGCATTAATTTCATTGTGCTTTTGCTCATTTTGAAGATTTTGACATTTTCACCTGAAGTGTACAATCGGGCTGAAAATGCATTTAAAGCCATAAAAAGTTCATTTTGGCTCTCACCACCTTAACTAAATGTTGTAGACTCAAACTTTTTGCTGTCATTAGTGTATTTTAGCAAAATGAAGATGATTCAAGCATTAATTTCATTGTGCTTTTGCTCATTTTGAAGATTTGACATTTTTCACCTGAAGTGTACAATCAGGCTGAAAATGCATTTAAAGCCATAAAAAGTTCATTTTGGCTCTCACCACCTTAACTAAATGTTGTAGACTCAAACTTTTTGCTGTCATTAGTGTATTTTAGCAAAATGAAGATGATTCAAGCATTAATTTCATTGTGCATTTGCTCATTTTGAAGATTTTGACATTTTCACCTGAAAGTGTACAATTAGGGGCTGAAAACGCGTTTAAGCAATAAAAAGTTCATTTTGGCTCTCACACCTTAACTAAATGTTGTAGACTCAAACTTTTTGCTGTCATTAGTGTATTTTAGCAAAATGAAGATGATTCAAGCATTAATTTCATTGTGCTTTGCTCATTTTGAAGATTTTGACATTTTCACCTGAAGTGTACAATCGGGCTGAAAATGCATTTAAAGCCATAAAAAGTTCATTTTGGCTCTCACACCTTAACTAAATGTTGTAGACTCAAACTTTTTGCTGTCATTAGTGTATGTTAGCAAAATGAAGATGATTCAAGCATTAATTTCATTGTGCTTTGCTCATTTTGAAGATTTTGACATTTTCACCTGAAGTGTACAATCAGGCTGAAAATGCATTTAAAGCCATAAAAAGTTCATTTGGCTCTCACACCTTAACTAAATGTTGTAGACTCAAACTTTTTGCTGTCATTAGTGTATTTTAGCAAAATGAAGATGATTCAAGCATTAATTTCATTGTGCTTTTGCTCATTTTGAAGATTTTGACATTTTCACCTGAAGTGTACAATCAGGCTGAAAATGCATTTAAAGCCATAAAAAGTTCATTTTGGCTCTCACACCTTAACTAAATGTTGTAGACTCAAACTTTTTGCTGTCATTAGTGTATTTTAGCAAAATGAAGATGATTCAAGCATTAATTTCATTGTGCTTTTTGCTCATTTTGAAGATTTTGACTTTTTCACCTGAAGTGTACAATCGGGCTGAAAATGCATTTAAAGCCATAAAAAGTTCATTTTGGCTCTCACACCTTAACTAAATGTTGTAGACTCAAACTTTTTGCTGTCATTAGTGTATTTTAGCAAAATGAAGATGATTCAAGCATTTATTTCATTGTGCTTTTGCCTCATTTTGAAGATTTTGACATTTTCACCTGAAGTGTACAATCGGGCTGAAAATGCATTTAAAGCCATAAAAAGTTCATTTTGGCTCTCACACCTTAACTAAATGTTGTAGACTCAAACTTTTTGCTGTCATTAGTGTATTTTAGCAAAATGAAGATGATTCAAGCATTAATTCATTGTGCTTTTGCTCATTTTGAAGATTTTGACATTTTCACCTGAAGTGTACAATCGGGCTGAAAATGCATTTAAAGCCATAAAAAGTTCATTTTGGCTCTCACACCTTAACTAAATGTTGGTAGACTCAAACTTTTTTGCTGTCATTAGTGTATGTTAGCAAAATGAAGATGATTCAAGCATTAATTTCATTGTGCTTTTGCTCATTTTGAAGATTTTGACATTTTCACCTGAAGTGTACAATCAGGCTGAAAATGCATTTAAAGCCATAAAAAGTTCATTTTGGCTCTCACAACCTTAACTAAATGTTGTAGACTCAAACTTTTTGCTGTCATTAGTGTATTTTAGCAAAATGAAGATGATTCAAGCATTAATTTCATTGTGCTTTTGCTCATTTTGAAGATTTTGACATTTTCACCTGAAGTGTACAATCGGGCTGAAAATGCATTTAAAGCCATAAAAAGTTCATTTTGGCTCTCACACACCTTAACTAAATGTTGTAGACTCAAACTTTTTGCTGTCATTAGTGTATTTTAGCAAAATGAAGATGATTCAAGCATTAATTTCATTGTGCTTTTGCTCATTTTGAAGATTTTGACATTTTCACCTGAAGTGTACAATCGGGCTGAAAATGCATTTAAAGCCATAAAAGTTCATTTTGGCTCTCACACCTTAACTAAATGTTGTAGACTCAAACTTTTTGCTGTCATTAGTGTATGTTAGCAAAATGAAGATGATTCAAGCATTAATTTCATTGTGCTTTTGCTCATTTCTGAAGATTTTGACATTTTCACCTGAAGTGTACAATCAGGCTGAAAATGCATTTAAAGCCATAAAAAGTTCATTTTGGCTCTCACACACCTTAACTAAATGTTGTAGACTCAAACTTTTTGCTGTCATTAGTGTATTTTAGCAAAATGAAGATGATTCAAGCATTAATTTCATTGTGCTTTTGCTCATTTTGAAGATTTTGACATTTTCACCTGAAGTGTACAATCAGCTGAAAAATGCATTTAAAGCCATAAAAAGTTCATTTTGGCTCTCACACCTTAACTAAATGTTGTAGACTCAAACTTTTTGCTGTCATTAGTGTATTTTAGCAAATGAAGATGATTCAAGCATTAATTTCATTGTGCATTTGCTCATTTTGAAGATTTTGACATTTTCACCTGAAGTGTACAATTAGGGGCTGAAAACGCGTTTAAAGCAATAAAAGTTCATTTTGGCTCTCACACCTTAACTAAATGTTGTAGACTCAAACTTTTTGCTGTCATTAGTATATTTTAGCAAAATGAAGATGATTCAAGCATTAATTTTATGTGCTTTTGCTCATTTTGAAGATTTTGACATTTTCACCTGAAGTGTACAATCGGGCTGAAAATGCATTTAAAGCCATAAAAAGTTCATTTTGGCTCTCACACCTTAACTAAATGTTGTAGACCTCAAACTTTTTGCTGTCATTAGTGTATGTTAGCAAAATGAAGATGATTCAAGCATTAATTTCATTGTGCTTTGCTCATTTTGAAGATTTTGACATTTTCACCTGAAGTGTACAATCAGGCTGAAAATGCATTTTAAAGCCATAAAAAGTTCAATTTGGCTCTCACACCTTAACTAAATGTTGTAGACTCAAACTTTTTGCTGTCATTAGTGTATTTTAGCAAAATGAAGATGATTCAAGCATTAATTTCATTGTGCTTTTTGCTCATTTTGAAGATTTTGACATTTTCACCTGAAGTGTACAATT
>NW_028233586.1:30000-32500 GCF_054856555.1 Leptonotus elevatus | reverse complement strand
TGTGGCCAGTCAGGCCGACCCGAAGTGCCTCTTAGGCGGATAGGGGTTGGGCGAAACTCCCTTGAAAGTGGCACTCTGAAAAAATTTCCAAGTTTGGCTGACTTAGAAAAAATTCGAGAACCAGGATGAGGAGGGGGGAAATGTGGCCAGTCAGGCCGACCCGAAGTGCCTCTTAGGCGGATAGGGGTTGGGCGAAACTCCCTTGAAAGTGGCACTCTGAAAAAATTTCCAAGTTTGGCTGACTTAGAAAAAATTCGAGAACCAGGATGAGGAGGGGGGAAATGTGGCCAGTCAGGCCGACCCGAAGTGCCTCTTAGGCGGATAGGGGTTGGGCGAAACTCCCTTGAAAGTGGCACTCTGAAAAAATTTCCAAGTTTGGCTGACTTAGAAAAAATTCGAGAACCAGGATGAGGAGGGGGGAAATGTGGCCAGTCAGGCCGACCCGAAGTGCCTCTTAGGCGGATAGGGGTTGGGCGAAACTCCCTTGAAAGTGGCACTCTGAAAAAATTTCCAAGTTTGGCTGACTTAGAAAAAATTCGAGAACCAGGATGAGGAGGGGGGAAATGTGGCCAGTCAGGCCGACCCGAAGTGCCTCTTAGGCGGATAGGGGTTGGGCGAAACTCCCTTGAAAGTGGCACTCTGAAAAAATTTCCAAGTTTGGCTGACTTAGAAAAAATTCGAGAACCAGGATGAGGAGGGGGAAAATGTGGCCAGTCAGGCCGACCCGAAGTGCCTCTTAGGCGGATAGGGGTTGGGCGAAACTCCCTTGAAAGTGGCACTCTGAAAAAATTTCCAAGTTTGGCTGACTTAGAAAAAATTCGAGAACCAGGATGAGGAGGGGGAAAATGTGGCCAGTCAGGCCGACCCGAAGTGCCTCTTAGGCGGATAGGGGTTGGGCGAAACTCCCTTGAAAGTGGCACTCTGAAAAAATTTCCAAGTTTGGCTGACTTAGAAAAAATTCGAGAACCAGGATGAGGAGGGGGAAAATGTGGCCAGTCAGGCCGACCTGAAGTGCCTCTTAGGCGGATAGGGGTTGGGCGAAACTCCCTTGAAAGTGGCACTCTGAAAAAATTTCCAAGTTTGGCTGACTTAGAAAAAATTCGAGAACCAGGATGAGGAGGGGGAAAATGTGGCCAGTCAGGCCGACCTGAAGTGCCTCTTAGGCGGATAGGGGTTGGGCGAAACTCCCTTGAAAGTGGCACTCTGAAAATATTTCCAAGTTGGGCTGACTTAGAAAAAATTCGAGAACCAGGCTGAGGAGGGGACCATCTGGCAAGGGAGTCCGACCTAAAGTGCATCTAAAGCGGATATGGGTTGGTCGAGCCTCCCTTGATTTGCCCTGGAGCTCCCACGTCTTAAAAAGGTCTCTCCTATAATTGTACACCAACCATTTTGAGGTTTGGGTGCAAACCTCTCGAATGGGGGGACTCGGTCCCCTATCTACAGCGCCCCTAATGACGACAGGTGGTACTGCGCCCCTGGTAGCCCGGCCATTGAAAATGAATGGGCCCATTCATTTCAATGGGGAATTTCGACCCCTGGTTGCCCGCCATTCATTTCAATGGGGAATTTCGACCCCTGGTCGCCCGCCATTCATTTCAATGGGGACTTTCGACCCCTGGTTGCCCGCCATTCATTTCAATGGGGGATTTCGACCCCTGGTCGCCCGCCATTCATTTCAATGGGGGATTTCGACCCCTGGTAGCCCGCCATTCATTTCAATGGGGGACTTCGACCCCTGGTAGCCCGCCATTCATTTCAATGGGGGACTTGGACCCCTGGTAGCCCGCCATTCATTTCAATGGGGGATTTCGACCCCTGGTCGCCCGCCATTCATTTCAATGGGGGACTTCGACCCCTGGTTGCCCGCCATTCATTTCAATGGGGGATTTCGACCCCTGGTCGCCCGCCATTCATTTCAATGGGGGATTTCGACCCCTGGTAGCCCGCCATTCATTTCAATGGGGGACTTCGACCCCTGGTTGCCCGCCATTCATTTCAATGGGGGACTTCGACCCCTGGTTGCCCGCCATTCATTTCAATGGGGGATTTCGACCCCTGGTTGCCCGGCATTCGTTCCTATGTGGCGGGGGATTTCAACCCCAGGTCGCCCTCGTGTGGTTCTTTTTGGCGCAGCTGACGGGCTCCGCTGCTCATGGAGGTTTGCTAGTGGAGGATAACCCCCTGCCTGGGCAACTCGAACGCCCGGCATTCGTTCCTATGTGGCGGGGGATTTCAACCCCAGGCCGCCCTCGTGTGGTTCTTTTTGGCGCAGCTGACGGGCTCCGCTGCTCATGGAGGTTTGCTAGTGGAGGATAACCCCCTGCCTGGGCAACTCGAACGCCCGGCATTCGTTCCTATGTGGCGGGGGATTTCAACCCCAGGTCGCCCTCGTGTGGTTCTTTTTGGCGCAGCTGACGGGCTCCGCTGCTCATGGAGGTTTGCTAGTGGAGGATAACCCCCTGCCTGGGCAACTCGAACGCCCGGCATTCGTTCCTTT
>NW_028233586.1:15000-17500 GCF_054856555.1 Leptonotus elevatus | reverse complement strand
TGAAAAAATTTCCAAGTTTGGCTGACTTAGAAAAAATTCGAGAACCAGGATGAGGAGGGGGGAAATGTGGCCAGTCAGGCCGACCCGAAGTGCCTCTTAGGCGGATAGGGGTTGGGCGAAACTCCCTTGAAAGTGGCACTCTGAAAAAATTTCCAAGTTTGGCTGACTTAGAAAAAATTCGAGAACCAGGATGAGGAGGGGGGAAATGTGGCCAGTCAGGCCGACCCGAAGTGCCTCTTAGGCGGATAGGGGTTGGGCGAAACTCCCTTGAAAGTGGCACTCTGAAAAAATTTCCAAGTTTGGCTGACTTAGAAAAAATTCGAGAACCAGGATGAGGAGGGGGAAAATGTGGCCAGTCAGGCCGACCCGAAGTGCCTCTTAGGCGGATAGGGGTTGGGCGAAACTCCCTTGAAAGTGGCACTCTGAAAAAATTTCCAAGTTTGGCTGACTTAGAAAAAATTCGAGAACCAGGATGAGGAGGGGGAAAATGTGGCCAGTCAGGCCGACCCGAAGTGCCTCTTAGGCGGATAGGGGTTGGGCGAAACTCCCTTGAAAGTGGCACTCTGAAAAAATTTCCAAGTTTGGCTGACTTAGAAAAAATTCGAGAACCAGGATGAGGAGGGGGAAAATGTGGCCAGTCAGGCCGACCTGAAGTGCCTCTTAGGCGGATAGGGGTTGGGCGAAACTCCCTTGAAAGTGGCACTCTGAAAAAATTTCCAAGTTTGGCTGACTTAGAAAAAATTCGAGAACCAGGATGAGGAGGGGGAAAATGTGGCCAGTCAGGCCGACCTGAAGTGCCTCTTAGGCGGATAGGGGTTGGGCGAAACTCCCTTGAAAGTGGCACTCTGAAAATATTTCCAAGTTGGGCTGACTTAGAAAAAATTCGAGAACCAGGCTGAGGAGGGGACCATCTGGCAAGGGAGTCCGACCTAAAGTGCATCTAAAGCGGATATGGGTTGGTCGAGCCTCCCTTGATTTGCCCTGGAGCTCCCACGTCTTAAAAAGGTCTCTCCTATAATTGTACACCAACCATTTTGAGGTTTGGGTGCAAACCTCTCGAATGGGGGGACTCGGTCCCCTATCTACAGCGCCCCTAATGACGACAGGTGGTACTGCGCCCCTGGTAGCCCGGCCATTGAAAATGAATGGGCCCATTCATTTCAATGGGGAATTTCGACCCCTGGTTGCCCGCCATTCATTTCAATGGGGAATTTCGACCCCTGGTCGCCCGCCATTCATTTCAATGGGGACTTTCGACCCCTGGTTGCCCGCCATTCATTTCAATGGGGGATTTCGACCCCTGGTCGCCCGCCATTCATTTCAATGGGGGATTTCGACCCCTGGTAGCCCGCCATTCATTTCAATGGGGGACTTCGACCCCTGGTAGCCCGCCATTCATTTCAATGGGGGACTTGGACCCCTGGTAGCCCGCCATTCATTTCAATGGGGGATTTCGACCCCTGGTCGCCCGCCATTCATTTCAATGGGGGACTTCGACCCCTGGTTGCCCGCCATTCATTTCAATGGGGGATTTCGACCCCTGGTCGCCCGCCATTCATTTCAATGGGGGATTTCGACCCCTGGTAGCCCGCCATTCATTTCAATGGGGGACTTCGACCCCTGGTTGCCCGCCATTCATTTCAATGGGGGACTTCGACCCCTGGTTGCCCGCCATTCATTTCAATGGGGGATTTCGACCCCTGGTTGCCCGGCATTCGTTCCTATGTGGCGGGGGATTTCAACCCCAGGTCGCCCTCGTGTGGTTCTTTTTGGCGCAGCTGACGGGCTCCGCTGCTCATGGAGGTTTGCTAGTGGAGGATAACCCCCTGCCTGGGCAACTCGAACGCCCGGCATTCGTTCCTATGTGGCGGGGGATTTCAACCCCAGGCCGCCCTCGTGTGGTTCTTTTTGGCGCAGCTGACGGGCTCCGCTGCTCATGGAGGTTTGCTAGTGGAGGATAACCCCCTGCCTGGGCAACTCGAACGCCCGGCATTCGTTCCTATGTGGCGGGGGATTTCAACCCCAGGTCGCCCTCGTGTGGTTCTTTTTGGCGCAGCTGACGGGCTCCGCTGCTCATGGAGGTTTGCTAGTGGAGGATAACCCCCTGCCTGGGCAACTCGAACGCCCGGCATTCGTTCCTTTGTGGCGGGGGATTTCAACCCCAGGCCGCCCTCGTGTGGTTCTTTTTGGCGCAGCTGACGGGCTCCGCTGCTCATGGAGGTTTGCTAGTGGAGGATAACCCCCTGCCTGGGCAACTCGAACGCCCGGCATTCGTTCCTATGTGGCGGGGGATTTCAACCCCAGGTCGCCCTCGTGTGGTTCTTTTTGGCGCAGCTGACGGGCTCCGCTGCTCATGGAGGTTTGCTAGTGGAGGATAACCCCCTGCCTGGGCAACTCGAACGCCCGGCATTCGTTCCTATGTGGCGGGGGATTTCAACCCCAGGTCGCCCTCGTGTGGTTCTTTTTGGCGCCGCTGACGGGCTCCGCTGCTCATGGAGGT
>NW_028233586.1:0-2500 GCF_054856555.1 Leptonotus elevatus | reverse complement strand
CGACCTAAAGTGCATCTAAAGCGGATATGGGTTGGTCGAGCCTCCCTTGATTTGCCCTGGAGCTCCCACGTCTTAAAAAGGTCTCTCCTATAATTGTACACCAACCATTTTGAGGTTTGGGTGCAAACCTCTCGAATGGGGGGACTCGGTCCCCTATCTACAGCGCCCCTAATGACGACAGGTGGTACTGCGCCCCTGGTAGCCCGGCCATTGAAAATGAATGGGCCCATTCATTTCAATGGGGAATTTCGACCCCTGGTTGCCCGCCATTCATTTCAATGGGGAATTTCGACCCCTGGTCGCCCGCCATTCATTTCAATGGGGACTTTCGACCCCTGGTTGCCCGCCATTCATTTCAATGGGGGATTTCGACCCCTGGTCGCCCGCCATTCATTTCAATGGGGGATTTCGACCCCTGGTAGCCCGCCATTCATTTCAATGGGGGACTTCGACCCCTGGTAGCCCGCCATTCATTTCAATGGGGGACTTGGACCCCTGGTAGCCCGCCATTCATTTCAATGGGGGATTTCGACCCCTGGTCGCCCGCCATTCATTTCAATGGGGGATTTCGACCCCTGGTAGCCCGCCATTCATTTCAATGGGGGACTTCGACCCCTGGTTGCCCGCCATTCATTTCAATGGGGGATTTCGACCCCTGGTCGCCCGCCATTCATTTCAATGGGGGATTTCGACCCCTGGTCGCCCGCCATTCATTTCAATGGGGGATTTCGACCCCTGGTAGCCCGCCATTCATTTCAATGGGGGACTTCGACCCCTGGTAGCCCGCCATTCATTTCAATGGGGGACTTGGACCCCTGGTAGCCCGCCATTCATTTCAATGGGGGACTTCGACCCCTGGTTGCCCGCCATTCATTTCAATGGGGGACTTCGACCCCTGGTTGCCCGCCATTCATTTCAATGGGGGATTTCGACCCCTGGTCGCCCGCCATTCATTTCAATGGGGGATTTCGACCCCTGGTAGCCCGCCATTCATTTCAATGGGGGACTTCGACCCCTGGTTGCCCGCCATTCATTTCAATGGGGGACTTCGACCCCTGGTTGCCCGCCATTCATTTCAATGGGGGATTTCGACCCCTGGTCGCCCGCCATTCATTTCAATGGGGGATTTCGACCCCTGGTAACCCGCCATTCATTTCAATGGGGGACTTCGACCCCTGGTTGCCCGCCATTCATTTCAATGGGGGACTTCGACCCCTGGTTGCCCGCCATTCATTTCAATGGGGGATTTCGACCCCTGGTTGCCCGGCATTCGTTCCTATGTGGCGGGGGATTTCAACCCCAGGTCGCCCTCGTGTGGTTCTTTTTGGCGCAGCTGACGGGCTCCGCTGCTCGTGGAGGTTTGCTAGTGGAGGATAACCCCCTGCCTGGGCAACTCGAACGCCCGGCATTCGTTCCTATGTGGCGGGGGATTTCAACCCCAGGTCGCCCTCGTGTGGTTCTTTTTGGCGCAGCTGACGGGCTCCGCTGCTCATGGAGGTTTGCTAGTGGAGGATAACCCCCTGCCTGGGCAACTCGAACGCCCGGCATTCGTTCCTATGTGGCGGGGGATTTCAACCCCAGGCCGCCCTCGTGTGGTTCTTTTTGGCGCAGCTGACGGGCTCCGCTGCTCATGGAGGTTTGCTAGTGGAGGATAACCCCCTGCCTGGGCAACTCGAACGCCCGGCTCCCCCCCGGTCCGCTGGAGCTCCTCCAACGGCCAGCAACAAGCCCCGAAGACGGGCGCGCTCCCCGCGGTCCGCTGGAGCTCCTCCAACGGCCAGCAACAAGCCCCGAAGACGGGCGCGCTCCCCGCGGTCCGCTGGAGCTCCTCCAACGGCCAGCAACAAGCCCCGAAGACGGGCGCGCTCCCCCCGGTCCGCTGGAGCTCCGCCAACGGCCAGCAACAAGCCCCGAAGACGGGCGCGCTCCCCCCGGTCCGCTGGAGCTCCTCCAACGGCCAGCAACAAGCCCCGAAGACGGGCGCGCTCCCCCCGGTCCGCTGGAGCTCCTCCAACGGCCAGCAACAAGCCCCGAAGACGGGCGCGCTCCCCGCGGTCCGCTGGAGCTCCTCCAACGGCCAGCAACAAGCCCCGAAGACGGACGCGCTCCCCCCGGTCCGCTGGAGCTCCGCCAACGGCCAGCAACAAGCCCCGAAGACGGGCGCGCTCCCCGCGGTCCGCTGGAGCTCCTCCAACGGCCAGCAACAAGCCCCGAAGACGGGCGCGCTCCCCCCGGTCCGCTGGAGCTCCGCCAACGGCCAGCAACAAGCCCCGAAGACGGGCGCGCTCCCCCCGGTCCGCTGGAGCTCCTCCAACGGCCAGCAACAAGCCCCGAAGACGGGCGCGCTCCCCCCGGTCCGCTGGAGCTCCTCCAACGGCCAGCAACAAGCCCCGAAGACGGGCGCGCTCCCCGCGGTCCGCTGGAGCTCCTCCAACGGCCAGCAACAAGCCCCGAAGACGGGCGCGCTCCCCGCGGTCCGCTGGAGCTCCGCCAACGGCCA
>NW_028233585.1:27500-32500 GCF_054856555.1 Leptonotus elevatus | reverse complement strand
GACCGGGGGGAGCGCGCCCGTCTTCGGGGCTTGTTGCTGGCCGTTGGAGGAGCTCCAGCGGACCGCGGGGAGCGCGCCCGTCTTCGGGGCTTGTTGCTGGCCGTTGGCGGAGCTCCAGCGGACCGCGGGGAGCGCGCCCGTCTTCGGGGCTTGTTGCTGGCCGTTGGAGGAGCTCCAGCGGACCGCGGGGAGCGCGCCCGTCTTCGGGGCTTGTTGCTGGCCGTTGGAGGAGCTCCAGCGGACCGGGGGGGAGCGCGCCCGTCTTCGGGGCTTGTTGCTGGCCGTTGGAGGAGCTCCAGCGGACCGCGGGGAGCGCGCCCGTCTTCGGGGCTTGTTGCTGGCCGTTGGAGGAGCTCCAGCGGACCGCGGGGAGCGCGCCCGTCTTCGGGGCTTGTTGCTGGCCGTTGGAGGAGCTCCAGCGGACCGCGGGGAGCGCGCCCGTCTTCGGGGCTTGTTGCTGGCCGTTGGCGGAGCTCCAGCGGACCGCGGGGAGCGCGCCCGTCTTCGGGGCTTGTTGCTGGCCGTTGGAGGAGCTCCAGCGGACCGGGGGGAGCGCGCCCGTCTTCGGGGCTTGTTGCTGGCCGTTGGAGGAGCTCCAGCGGACCGCGGGGAGCGCGCCCGTCTTCGGGGCTTGTTGCTGGACGTTGGAGGAGCTCCAGCGGACCGGGGGGAGCGCGCCCGTCTTCGGGGCTTGTTGCTGGCCGTTGGAGGAGCTCCAGCGGACCGCGGGGAGCGCGCCCGTCTTCGGGGCTTGTTGCTGGCCGTTGGCGGAGCTCCAGCGGACCGCGGGGAGCGCGCCCGTCTTCGGGGCTTGTTGCTGGCCGTTGGAGGAGCTCCAGCGGACCGGGGGGAGCGCGCCCGTCTTCGGGGCTTGTTGCTGGCCGTTGGAGGAGCTCCAGCGGACCGCGGGGAGCGCGCCCGTCTTCGGGGCTTGTTGCTGGACGTTGGAGGAGCTCCAGCGGACCGGGGGGAGCGCGCCCGTCTTCGGGGCTTGTTGCTGGCCGTTGGAGGAGCTCCAGCGGACCGCGGGGAGCGCGCCCGTCTTCGGGGCTTGTTGCTGGCCGTTGGCGGAGCTCCAGCGGACCGCGGGGAGCGCGCCCGTCTTCGGGGCTTGTTGCTGGCCGTTGGAGGAGCTCCAGCGGACCGGGGGGGAGCCGGGCGTTCGAGTTGCCCAGGCAGGGGGTTATCCTCCACTAGCAAACCTCCATGAGCAGCGGAGCCCGGTCAGCTGCGCCAAAAAGAACCACACGAGGGCGACCTGGGGTTGAAATCCCCCGCCACATAGGAACGAATGCCGGGCGTTCGAGTTGCCCAGGCAGGGGGTTATCCTCCACTAGCAAACCTCCATGAGCAGCGGAGCCCGGTCAGCTGCGCCAAAAAGAACCACACGAGGGCGACCTGGGGTTGAAATCCCCCGCCACATAGGAACGAATGCCGGGCGTTCGAGTTGCCCAGGCAGGGGGTTATCCTCCACTAGCAAACCTCCATGAGCAGCGGAGCCCGGTCAGCTGCGCCAAAAAGAACCACACGAGGGCGACCTGGGGTTGAAATCCCCCGCCACATAGGAACGAATGCCGGGCGTTCGAGTTGCCCAGGCAGGGGGTTATCCTCCACTAGCAAACCTCCATGAGCAGCGGAGCCCGGTCAGCTGCGCCAAAAAGAACCACACGAGGGCGACCTGGGGTTGAAATCCCCCGCCACATAGGAACGAATGCCGGGCGTTCGAGTTGCCCAGGCAGGGGGTTATCCTCCACTAGCAAACCTCCATGAGCAGCGGAGCCCGTCAGCTGCGCCAAAAAGAACCACACGAGGGCGGCCTGGGGTTGAAATCCCCCGCCACATAGGAACGAATGCCGGGCGTTCGAGTTGCCCAGGCAGGGGGTTATCCTCCACTAGCAAACCTCCATGAGCAGCGGAGCCCGGTCAGCTGCGCCAAAAAGAACCACACGAGGGCGACCTGGGGTTGAAATCCCCCGCCACATAGGAACGAATGCCGGGCGTTCGAGTTGCCCAGGCAGGGGGTTATCCTCCACTAGCAAACCTCCATGAGCAGCGGAGCCCGGTCAGCTGCGCCAAAAAGAACCACACGAGGGCGACCTGGGGTTGAAATCCCCCGCCACATAGGAACGAATGCCGGGCGTTCGAGTTGCCCAGGCAGGGGGTTATCCTCCACTAGCAAACCTCCATGAGCAGCGGAGCCCGGTCAGCTGCGCCAAAAAGAACCACACGAGGGCGACCTGGGGTTGAAATCCCCCGCCACATAGGAACGAATGCCGGGCGTTCGAGTTGCCCAGGCAGGGGGTTATCCTCCACTAGCAAACCTCCATGAGCAGCGGAGCCCGTCAGCTGCGCCAAAAAGAACCACACGAGGGCGGCCTGGGGTTGAAATCCCCCGCCACATAGGAACGAATGCCGGGCGTTCGAGTTGCCCAGGCAGGGGGTTATCCTCCACTAGCAAACCTCCATGAGCAGCGGAGCCCGTCAGCTGCGCCAAAAAGAACCACACGAGGGCGACCTGGGGTTGAAATCCCCCGCCACATAGGAACGAATGCCGGGCGTTCGAGTTGCCCAGGCAGGGGGTTATCCTCCACTAGCAAACCTCCACGAGCAGCGGAGCCCGTCAGCTGCGCCAAAAAGAACCACACGAGGGCGACCTGGGGTTGAAATCCCCCGCCACATAGGAACGAATGGCGGGCGACCAGGGGTCGAAATCCCCCATTGAAATGAATGGCGGGCAACCAGGGGTCGAAGTCCCCCATTGAAATGAATGGCGGGCAACCAGGGGTCGAAGTCCCCCATTGAAATGAATGGCGGGCTACCAGGGGTCGAAATCCCCCATTGAAATGAATGGCGGGCAACCAGGGGTCGAAGTCCCCCATTGAAATGAATGGCGGGCAACCAGGGGTCGAAGTCCCCCATTGAAATGAATGGCGGGCTACCAGGGGTCGAAATCCCCCATTGAAATGAATGGCGGGCGACCAGGGGTCGAAATCCCCCATTGAAATGAATGGCGGGCAACCAGGGGTCGAAGTCCCCCATTGAAATGAATGGCGGGCAACCAGGGGTCGAAGTCCCCCATTGAAATGAATGGCGGGCTACCAGGGGTCCAAGTCCCCCATTGAAATGAATGGCGGGCTACCAGGGGTCGAAGTCCCCCATTGAAATGAATGGCGGGCTACCAGGGGTCGAAATCCCCCATTGAAATGAATGGCGGGCGACCAGGGGTCGAAATCCCCCATTGAAATGAATGGCGGGCGACCAGGGGTCGAAATCCCCCATTGAAATGAATGGCGGGCAACCAGGGGTCGAAGTCCCCCATTGAAATGAATGGCGGGCTACCAGGGGTCGAAATCCCCCATTGAAATGAATGGCGGGCGACCAGGGGTCGAAATCCCCCATTGAAATGAATGGCGGGCTACCAGGGGTCCAAGTCCCCCATTGAAATGAATGGCGGGCTACCAGGGGTCGAAGTCCCCCATTGAAATGAATGGCGGGCTACCAGGGGTCGAAATCCCCCATTGAAATGAATGGCGGGCGACCAGGGGTCGAAATCCCCCATTGAAATGAATGGCGGGCAACCAGGGGTCGAAAGTCCCCATTGAAATGAATGGCGGGCGACCAGGGGTCGAAATTCCCCATTGAAATGAATGGCGGGCAACCAGGGGTCGAAATTCCCCATTGAAATGAATGGGCCCATTCATTTTCAATGGCCGGGCTACCAGGGGCGCAGTACCACCTGTCGTCATTAGGGGCGCTGTAGATAGGGGACCGAGTCCCCCCATTCGAGAGGTTTGCACCCAAACCTCAAAATGGTTGGTGTACAATTATAGGAGAGACCTTTTTAAGACGTGGGAGCTCCAGGGCAAATCAAGGGAGGCTCGACCAACCCATATCCGCTTTAGATGCACTTTAGGTCGGACTCCCTTGCCAGATGGTCCCCTCCTCAGCCTGGTTCTCGAATTTTTTCTAAGTCAGCCCAACTTGGAAATATTTTCAGAGTGCCACTTTCAAGGGAGTTTCGCCCAACCCCTATCCGCCTAAGAGGCACTTCAGGTCGGCCTGACTGGCCACATTTTCCCCCTCCTCATCCTGGTTCTCGAATTTTTTCTAAGTCAGCCAAACTTGGAAATTTTTTCAGAGTGCCACTTTCAAGGGAGTTTCGCCCAACCCCTATCCGCCTAAGAGGCACTTCAGGTCGGCCTGACTGGCCACATTTTCCCCCTCCTCATCCTGGTTCTCGAATTTTTTCTAAGTCAGCCAAACTTGGAAATTTTTTCAGAGTGCCACTTTCAAGGGAGTTTCGCCCAACCCCTATCCGCCTAAGAGGCACTTCGGGTCGGCCTGACTGGCCACATTTTCCCCCTCCTCATCCTGGTTCTCGAATTTTTTCTAAGTCAGCCAAACTTGGAAATTTTTTCAGAGTGCCACTTTCAAGGGAGTTTCGCCCAACCCTTATCCGCCTAAGAGGCACTTCAGGTCGGCCTGACTGGCCACATTTTCCCCCTCCTCATCCTGGTTCTCGAATTTTTTCTAAGTCAGCCAAACTTGGAAATTTTTTCAGAGTGCCACTTTCAAGGGAGTTTCGCCCAACCCCTATCCGCCTAAGAGGCACTTCGGGTCGGCCTGACTGGCCACATTTTCCCCCTCCTCATCCTGGTTCTCGAATTTTTTCTAAGTCAGCCAAACTTGGAAATTTTTTCAGAGTGCCACTTTCAAGGGAGTTTCGCCCAACCCTTATCCGCCTAAGAGGCACTTCAGGTCGGCCTGACTGGCCACATTTTCCCCCTCCTCATCCTGGTTCTCGAATTTTTTCTAAGTCAGCCAAACTTGGAAATTTTTTCAGAGTGCCACTTTCAAGGGAGTTTCGCCCAACCCCTATCCGCCTAAGAGGCACTTCGGGTCGGCCTGACTGGCCACATTTTCCCCCTCCTCATCCTGGTTCTCGAATTTTTTCTAAGTCAGCCAAACTTGGAAATTTTTTCTGAGTGCCACTTTCAAGG
>NW_028233585.1:12500-15000 GCF_054856555.1 Leptonotus elevatus | reverse complement strand
AATGGCGGGCAACCAGGGGTCGAAGTCCCCCATTGAAATGAATGGCGGGCAACCAGGGGTCGAAGTCCCCCATTGAAATGAATGGCGGGCTACCAGGGGTCGAAATCCCCCATTGAAATGAATGGCGGGCGACCAGGGGTCGAAATCCCCCATTGAAATGAATGGCGGGCAACCAGGGGTCGAAGTCCCCCATTGAAATGAATGGCGGGCTACCAGGGGTCGAAATCCCCCATTGAAATGAATGGCGGGCGACCAGGGGTCGAAATCCCCCATTGAAATGAATGGCGGGCTACCAGGGGTCCAAGTCCCCCATTGAAATGAATGGCGGGCTACCAGGGGTCGAAATCCCCCATTGAAATGAATGGCGGGCGACCAGGGGTCGAAATCCCCCATTGAAATGAATGGCGGGCAACCAGGGGTCGAAGTCCCCCATTGAAATGAATGGCGGGCTACCAGGGGTCGAAATCCCCCATTGAAATGAATGGCGGGCGACCAGGGGTCGAAATCCCCCATTGAAATGAATGGCGGGCTACCAGGGGTCCAAGTCCCCCATTGAAATGAATGGCGGGCTACCAGGGGTCGTAGTCCCCCATTGAAATGAATGGCGGGCTACCAGGGGTCGAAATCCCCCATTGAAATGAATGGCGGGCGACCAGGGGTCGAAATCCCCCATTGAAATGAATGGCGGGCAACCAGGGGTCGAAAGTCCCCATTGAAATGAATGGCGGGCGACCAGGGGTCGAAATTCCCCATTGAAATGAATGGCGGGCAACCAGGGGTCGAAATTCCCCATTGAAATGAATGGGCCCATTCATTTTCAATGGCCGGGCTACCAGGGGCGCAGTACCACCTGTCGTCATTAGGGGCGCTGTAGATAGGGGACCGAGTCCCCCCATTCGAGAGGTTTGCACCCAAACCTCAAAATGGTTGGTGTACAATTATAGGAGAGACCTTTTTAAGACGTGGGAGCTCCAGGGCAAATCAAGGGAGGCTCGACCAACCCATATCCGCTTTAGATGCACTTTAGGTCGGACTCCCTTGCCAGATGGTCCCCTCCTCAGCCTGGTTCTCGAATTTTTTCTAAGTCAGCCCAACTTGGAAATATTTTCAGAGTGCCACTTTCAAGGGAGTTTCGCCCAACCCCTATCCGCCTAAGAGGCACTTCAGGTCGGCCTGACTGGCCACATTTTCCCCCTCCTCATCCTGGTTCTCGAATTTTTTCTAAGTCAGCCAAACTTGGAAATTTTTTCAGAGTGCCACTTTCAAGGGAGTTTCGCCCAACCCCTATCCGCCTAAGAGGCACTTCGGGTCGGCCTGACTGGCCACATTTTCCCCCTCCTCATCCTGGTTCTCGAATTTTTTCTAAGTCAGCCAAACTTGGAAATTTTTTCAGAGTGCCACTTTCAAGGGAGTTTCGCCCAACCCCTATCCGCCTAAGAGGCACTTCGGGTCGGCCTGACTGGCCACATTTCCCCCCTCCTCATCCTGGTTCTCGAATTTTTTCTAAGTCAGCCAAACTTGGAAATTTTTTCAGAGTGCCACTTTCAAGGGAGTTTCGCCCAACCCCTATCCGCCTAAGAGGCACTTCGGGTCGGCCTGACTGGCCACATTTTCCCCCTCCTCATCCTGGTTCTCGAATTTTTTCTAAGTCAGCCAAACTTGGAAATTTTTTCAGAGTGCCACTTTCAAGGGAGTTTCGCCCAACCCCTATCCGCCTAAGAGGCACTTCGGGTCGGCCTGACTGGCCACATTTTCCCCCTCCTCATCCTGGTTCTCGAATTTTTTCTAAGTCAGCCAAACTTGGAAATTTTTTCAGAGTGCCACTTTCAAGGGAGTTTCGCCCAACCCTTATCCGCCTAAGAGGCACTTCAGGTCGGCCTGACTGGCCACATTTTCCCCCTCCTCATCCTGGTTCTCGAATTTTTTCTAAGTCAGCCCAACTTGGAAATATTTTCAGAGTGCCACTTTCAAGGGAGTTTCGCCCAACCCCTATCCGCCTAAGAGGCACTTCAGGTCGGCCTGACTGGCCACATTTTCCCCCTCCTCATCCTGGTTCTCGAATTTTTTCTAAGTCAGCCAAACTTGGAAATTTTTTCAGAGTGCCACTTTCAAGGGAGTTTCGCCCAACCCCTATCCGCCTAAGAGGCACTTCGGGTCGGCCTGACTGGCCACATTTTCCCCCTCCTCATCCTGGTTCTCGAATTTTTTCTAAGTCAGCCAAACTTGGAAATTTTTTCAGAGTGCCACTTTCAAGGGAGTTTCGCCCAACCCCTATCCGCCTAAGAGGCACTTCGGGTCGGCCTGACTGGCCACATTTCCCCCCTCCTCATCCTGGTTCTCGAATTTTTTCTAAGTCAGCCAAACTTGGAAATTTTTTCAGAGTGCCACTTTCAAGGGAGTTTCGCCCAACCCCTATCCGCCTAAGAGGCACTTCAGGTCGGCCTGACTGGCCACATTTTCCCCCTCCTCATCCTGGTTCTCGAATTTTTTCTAAGTCAGC
>NW_028233585.1:0-2500 GCF_054856555.1 Leptonotus elevatus | reverse complement strand
ACCGCGGGGAGCGCGCCCGTCTTCGGGGCTTGTTGCTGGCCGTTGGCGGAGCTCCAGCGGACCGCGGGGAGCGCGCCCGTCTTCGGGGCTTGTTGCTGGCCGTTGGCGGAGCTCCAGCGGACCGCGGGGAGCGCGCCCGTCTTCGGGGCTTGTTGCTGGCCGTTGGAGGAGCTCCAGCGGACCGGGGGGAGCGCGCCCGTCTTCGGGGCTTGTTGCTGGCCGTTGGAGGAGCTCCAGCGGACCGCGGGGAGCGCGCCCGTCTTCGGGGCTTGTTGCTGGCCGTTGGCGGAGCTCCAGCGGACCGCGGGGAGCGCGCCCGTCTTCGGGGCTTGTTGCTGGCCGTTGGCGGAGCTCCAGCGGACCGCGGGGAGCGCGCCCGTCTTCGGGGCTTGTTGCTGGCCGTTGGAGGAGCTCCAGCGGACCGGGGGGAGCGCGCCCGTCTTCGGGGCTTGTTGCTGGCCGTCGGAGGAGCTCCAGCGGACCGGGGGGAGCGCGCCCGTCTTCGGGGCTTGTTGCTGGCCGTCGGAGGAGCTCCAGCGGACCGGGGGGAGCCGGGCGTTCGAGTTGCCCAGGCAGGGGGTTATCCTCCACTAGCAAACCTCCATGAGCAGCGGAGCCCGTCAGCTGCGCCAAAAAGAACCACACGAGGGCGACCTGGGGTTGAAATCCCCGCCACATAGGAACGAATGCCGGCGTTCGAGTTGCCCAGGCAGGGGGTTATCCTCCACTAGCAAACCTCCATGAGCAGCGGAGCCCGTCAGCTGCGCCAAAAAGAACCACACGAGGGCGATCCCCGCCACATAGGAACGAATGCCGGGCGTTCGAGTTGCCCAGGCAGGGGGTTATCCTCCACTAGCAAACCTCCATGAGCAGCGGAGCCCGGTCAGCTGCGCCAAAAAGAACACACGAGGGCGACCTGGGGTTGAAATCCCCCGCCACATAGGAACGAATGCCGGGCGTTCGAGTTGCCCAGGCAGGGGTTATCCTCCACTAGCAAACCTCCATGAGCAGCGGAGCCCGTCAGCTGCGCCAAAAAGAACCACACGAGGGCGATCCCCCGCCACATAGGAACGAATGCCGGGCGTTCGAGTTGCCCAGGCAGGGGGTTATCCTCCACTAGCAAACCTCCATGAGCAGCGGAGCCCGTCAGCGGCGCCAAAAAGAACCACACGAGGGCGACCTGGGGTTGAAATCCCCCGCCACATAGGAACGAATGCCGGGCGTTCGAGTTGCCCAGGCAGGGGTTATCCTCCACTAGCAAACCTCCATGAGCAGCGGAGCCCGTCAGCGGCGCCAAAAAGAACCACACGAGGGCGACCTGGGGTTGAAATCCCCCGCCACATAGGAACGAATGCCGGGCGTTCGAGTTGCCCAGGCAGGGGGTTATCCTCCACTAGCAAACCTCCATGAGCAGCGGAGCCCGTCAGCGGCGCCAAAAAGAACCACACGAGGGCGACCTGGGGTTGAAATCCCCCGCCACATAGGAACGAATGCCGGGCGTTCGAGTTGCCCAGGCAGGGGGTTATCCTCCACTAGCAAACCTCCATGAGCAGCGGAGCCCGTCAGCTGCGCCAAAAAGAACCGCACGAGGGCGGCCTGGGGTTGAAATCCCCCGCCACATAGGAACGAATGCCGGGCGTTCGAGTTGCCCAGGCAGGGGGTTATCCTCCACTAGCAAACCTCCATGAGCAGCGGAGCCCGTCAGCTGCGCCAAAAAGAACCACACGAGGGCGACCTGGGGTTGAAATCCCCCGCCACATAGGAACGAATGCCGGGCAACCAGGGGTCGAAATCCCCATTGAAATGAATGGCGGGCAACCAGGGTCGAAGTCCCCCATTGAAATGAATGGCGGGCAACCAGGGGTCGAAGTCCCCCATTGAAATGAATGGCGGGCTACCAGGGGTCGAAATTTCCCATTGAAATGAATGGCGGGCGACCAGGGTCGAAATCCCCCATTGAAATGAATGGCGGGCAACCAGGGTCGAAGTCCCCCATTGAAATGAATGGCGGGCAACCAGGGGTCGAAGTCCCCCATTGAAATGAATGGCGGGCTACCAGGGGTCGAAATCCCCCATTGAAATGAATGGCGGGCGACCAGGGGTCGAAATCCCCCATTGAAATGAATGGCGGGCAACCAGGGGTCGAAGTCCCCCATTGAAATGAATGGCGGGCTACCAGGGGTCGAAATCCCCCATTGAAATGAATGGCGGGCGACCAGGGGTCGAAATCCCCCATTGAAATGAATGGCGGGCTACCAGGGGTCCAAGTCCCCCATTGAAATGAATGGCGGGCTACCAGGGGTCGAAATCCCCCATTGAAATGAATGGCGGGCGACCAGGGGTCGAAATCCCCCATTGAAATGAATGGCGGGCAACCAGGGGTCGAAGTCCCCCATTGAAATGAATGGCGGGCTACCAGGGGTCGAAATCCCCCATTGAAATGAATGGCGGGCGACCAGGGGTCGAAATCCCCCATTGAAATGAATGGCGGGCTACCAGG
>NW_028233584.1:20000-27500 GCF_054856555.1 Leptonotus elevatus | reverse complement strand
GCTTGTTGCTGGCCGTTGGCGGAGCTCCAGCGGACCGCGGGGAGCGCGCCCGTCTTCGGGGCTTGTTGCTGGCCGTTGGAGGAGCTCCAGCGGACCGCGGGGAGCGCGCCCGTCTTCGGGGCTTGTTGCTGGCCGTTGGAGGAGCTCCAGCGGACCGGGGGGAGCGCGCCCGTCTTCGGGGCTTGTTGCTGGCCGTTGGAGGAGCTCCAGCGGACCGGGGGGAGCGCGCCCGTCTTCGGGGCTTGTTGCTGGCCGTTGGCGGAGCTCCAGCGGACCGGGGGGAGCGCGCCCGTCTTCGGGGCTTGTTGCTGGCCGTTGGAGGAGCTCCAGCGGACCGCGGGGAGCGCGCCCGTCTTCGGGGCTTGTTGCTGGACGTTGGAGGAGCTCCAGCGGACCGGGGGGAGCGCGCCCGTCTTCGGGGCTTGTTTGCTGGACGTTGGAGGAGCTCCAGCGGACCGGGGGGAGCGCGCCCGTCTTCGGGGCTTGTTGCTGGCCGTTGGAGGAGCTCCAGCGGACCGCGGGGAGCGCGCCCGTCTTCGGGGCTTGTTGCTGGCCGTTGGCGGAGCTCCAGCGGACCGCGGGGAGCGCGCCCGTCTTCGGGGCTTGTTGCTGGCCGTTGGAGGAGCTCCAGCGGACCGCGGGGAGCGCGCCCGTCTTCGGGGCTTGTTGCTGGCCGTTGGAGGAGCTCCAGCGGACCGGGGGGGAGCGCGCCCGTCTTCGGGGCTTGTTGCTGGCCGTTGGAGGAGCTCCAGCGGACCGCGGGGAGCGCGCCCGTCTTCGGGGCTTGTTGCTGGCCGTTGGAGGAGCTCCAGCGGACCGCGGGGAGCGCGCCCGTCTTCGGGGCTTGTTGCTGGCCGTTGGAGGAGCTCCAGCGGACCGCGGGGAGCGCGCCCGTCTTCGGGGCTTGTTGCTGGCCGTTGGCGGAGCTCCAGCGGACCGCGGGGAGCGCGCCCGTCTTCGGGGCTTGTTGCTGGCCGTTGGAGGAGCTCCAGCGGACCGGGGGGAGCGCGCCCGTCTTCGGGGCTTGTTGCTGGCCGTTGGAGGAGCTCCAGCGGACCGCGGGGAGCGCGCCCGTCTTCGGGGCTTGTTGCTGGACGTTGGAGGAGCTCCAGCGGACCGGGGGGAGCGCGCCCGTCTTCGGGGCTTGTTGCTGGCCGTTGGAGGAGCTCCAGCGGACCGCGGGGAGCGCGCCCGTCTTCGGGGCTTGTTGCTGGCCGTTGGCGGAGCTCCAGCGGACCGCGGGGGAGCGCGCCCGTCTTCGGGGCTTGTTGCTGGCCGTTGGAGGAGCTCCAGCGGACCGGGGGGAGCGCGCCCGTCTTCGGGGCTTGTTGCTGGCCGTTGGAGGAGCTCCAGCGGACCGCGGGGAGCGCGCCCGTCTTCGGGGCTTGTTGCTGGACGTTGGAGGAGCTCCAGCGGACCGGGGGGAGCGCGCCCGTCTTCGGGGCTTGTTGCTGGCCGTTGGAGGAGCTCCAGCGGACCGCGGGGAGCGCGCCCGTCTTCGGGGCTTGTTGCTGGCCGTTGGCGGAGCTCCAGCGGACCGCGGGGAGCGCGCCCGTCTTCGGGGCTTGTTGCTGGCCGTTGGAGGAGCTCCAGCGGACCGGGGGGGAGCCGGGCGTTCGAGTTGCCCAGGCAGGGGGTTATCCTCCACTAGCAAACCTCCATGAGCAGCGGAGCCCGGTCAGCTGCGCCAAAAAGAACCACACGAGGGCGACCTGGGTTGAAATCCCCCGCCACATAGGAACGAATGCCGGGCGTTCGAGTTGCCCAGGCAGGGGTTATCCTCCACTAGCAAACCTCCATGAGCAGCGGAGCCCGGTCAGCTGCGCCAAAAAGAACCACACGAGGGCGACCTGGGGTTGAAATCCCCGCCACATAGGAACGAATGCCGGGCGTTCGAGTTGCCCAGGCAGGGGGTTATCCTCCACTAGCAAACCTCCATGAGCAGCGGAGCCCGGTCAGCTGCGCCAAAAAGAACCACACGAGGGCGACCTGGGGTTGAAATCCCCCGCCACATAGGAACGAATGCCGGGCGTTCGAGTTGCCCAGGCAGGGGGTTATCCTCCACTAGCAAACCTCCATGAGCAGCGGAGCCCGGTCAGCTGCGCCAAAAAGAACCACACGAGGGCGACCTGGGGTTGAAATCCCCCGCCACATAGGAACGAATGCCGGGCGTTCGAGTTGCCCAGGCAGGGGGTTATCCTCCACTAGCAAACCTCCATGAGCAGCGGAGCCCGTCAGCTGCGCCAAAAAGAACCACACGAGGGCGGCCTGGGGTTGAAATCCCCCGCCACATAGGAACGAATGCCGGGCGTTCGAGTTGCCCAGGCAGGGGGTTATCCTCCACTAGCAAACCTCCATGAGCAGCGGAGCCCGGTCAGCTGCGCCAAAAAGAACCACACGAGGGCGACCTGGGGTTGAAATCCCCCGCCACATAGGAACGAATGCCGGGCGTTCGAGTTGCCCAGGCAGGGGGTTATCCTCCACTAGCAAACCTCCATGAGCAGCGGAGCCCGGTCAGCTGCGCCAAAAAGAACCACACGAGGGCGACCTGGGGTTGAAATCCCCCGCCACATAGGAACGAATGCCGGGCGTTCGAGTTGCCCAGGCAGGGGGCCTCCACTAGCAAACCTCCATGAGCAGCGGAGCCCGGTCAGCTGCGCCAAAAAGAACCACACGAGGGCGACCTGGGGTTGAAATCCCCCGCCACATAGGAACGAATGCCGGGCGTTCGAGTTGCCCAGGCAGGGGGTTATCCTCCACTAGCAAACCTCCATGAGCAGCGGAGCCCGTCAGCTGCGCCAAAAAGAACCACACGAGGGCGGCCTGGGGTTGAAATCCCCCGCCACATAGGAACGAATGCCGGGCGTTCGAGTTGCCCAGGCAGGGGGTTATCCTCCACTAGCAAACCTCCATGAGCAGCGGAGCCCGTCAGCTGCGCCAAAAAGAACCACACGAGGGCGACCTGGGGTTGAAATCCCCCGCCACATAGGAACGAATGCCGGGCGTTCGAGTTGCCCAGGCAGGGGGTTATCCTCCACTAGCAAACCTCCACGAGCAGCGGAGCCCGTCAGCTGCGCCAAAAAGAACCACACGAGGGCGACCTGGGGTTGAAATCCCCCGCCACATAGGAACGAATGGCGGGCGACCAGGGGTCGAAATCCCCCATTGAAATGAATGGCGGGCAACCAGGGGTCGAAGTCCCCCATTGAAATGAATGGCGGGCAACCAGGGGTCGAAGTCCCCCATTGAAATGAATGGCGGGCTACCAGGGGTCGAAATCCCCCATTGAAATGAATGGCGGGCAACCAGGGGTCGAAGTCCCCCATTGAAATGAATGGCGGGCAACCAGGGGTCGAAGTCCCCCATTGAAATGAATGGCGGGCTACCAGGGGTCGAAATCCCCCATTGAAATGAATGGCGGGCGACCAGGGGTCGAAATCCCCCATTGAAATGAATGGCGGGCAACCAGGGGTCGAAGTCCCCCATTGAAATGAATGGCGGGCAACCAGGGGTCGAAGTCCCCCATTGAAATGAATGGCGGGCTACCAGGGGTCCAAGTCCCCCATTGAAATGAATGGCGGGCTACCAGGGGTCGAAGTCCCCCATTGAAATGAATGGCGGGCTACCAGGGGTCGAAATCCCCCATTGAAATGAATGGCGGGCGACCAGGGGTCGAAATCCCCCATTGAAATGAATGGCGGGCGACCAGGGGTCGAAATCCCCCATTGAAATGAATGGCGGGCAACCAGGGGTCGAAGTCCCCCATTGAAATGAATGGCGGGCTACCAGGGGTCGAAATCCCCCATTGAAATGAATGGCGGGCGACCAGGGGTCGAAATCCCCCATTGAAATGAATGGCGGGCTACCAGGGGTCCAAGTCCCCCATTGAAATGAATGGCGGGCTACCAGGGGTCGAAGTCCCCCATTGAAATGAATGGCGGGCTACCAGGGGTCGAAATCCCCCATTGAAATGAATGGCGGGCGACCAGGGGTCGAAATCCCCCATTGAAATGAATGGCGGGCAACCAGGGGTCGAAAGTCCCCATTGAAATGAATGGCGGGCGACCAGGGGTCGAAATTCCCCATTGAAATGAATGGCGGGCAACCAGGGGTCGAAATTCCCCATTGAAATGAATGGGCCCATTCATTTTCAATGGCCGGGCTACCAGGGGCGCAGTACCACCTGTCGTCATTAGGGGCGCTGTAGATAGGGGACCGAGTCCCCCCATTCGAGAGGTTTGCACCCAAACCTCAAAATGGTTGGTGTACAATTATAGGAGAGACCTTTTTAAGACGTGGGAGCTCCAGGGCAAATCAAGGGAGGCTCGACCAACCCATATCCGCTTTAGATGCACTTTAGGTCGGACTCCCTTGCCAGATGGTCCCCTCCTCAGCCTGGTTCTCGAATTTTTTCTAAGTCAGCCCAACTTGGAAATATTTTCAGAGTGCCACTTTCAAGGGAGTTTCGCCCAACCCCTATCCGCCTAAGAGGCACTTCAGGTCGGCCTGACTGGCCACATTTTCCCCCTCCTCATCCTGGTTCTCGAATTTTTTCTAAGTCAGCCAAACTTGGAAATTTTTTCAGAGTGCCACTTTCAAGGGAGTTTCGCCCAACCCCTATCCGCCTAAGAGGCACTTCAGGTCGGCCTGACTGGCCACATTTTCCCCCTCCTCATCCTGGTTCTCGAATTTTTTCTAAGTCAGCCAAACTTGGAAATTTTTTCAGAGTGCCACTTTCAAGGGAGTTTCGCCCAACCCCTATCCGCCTAAGAGGCACTTCGGGTCGGCCTGACTGGCCACATTTTCCCCCTCCTCATCCTGGTTCTCGAATTTTTTCTAAGTCAGCCAAACTTGGAAATTTTTTCAGAGTGCCACTTTCAAGGGAGTTTCGCCCAACCCTTATCCGCCTAAGAGGCACTTCAGGTCGGCCTGACTGGCCACATTTTCCCCCTCCTCATCCTGGTTCTCGAATTTTTTCTAAGTCAGCCAAACTTGGAAATTTTTTCAGAGTGCCACTTTCAAGGGAGTTTCGCCCAACCCCTATCCGCCTAAGAGGCACTTCGGGCACTTCGGGTCGGCCTGACTGGCCACATTTTCCCCCTCCTCATCCTGGTTCTCGAATTTTTTCTAAGTCAGCCAAACTTGGAAATTTTTTCAGAGTGCCACTTTCAAGGGAGTTTCGCCCAACCCTTATCCGCCTAAGAGGCACTTCAGGTCGGCCTGACTGGCCACATTTTCCCCCTCCTCATCCTGGTTCTCGAATTTTTTCTAAGTCAGCCAAACTTGGAAATTTTTTCAGAGTGCCACTTTCAAGGGAGTTTCGCCCAACCCCTATCCGCCTAAGAGGCACTTCGGGTCGGCCTGACTGGCCACATTTTCCCCCTCCTCATCCTGGTTCTCGAATTTTTTCTAAGTCAGCCAAACTTGGAAATTTTTTCTGAGTGCCACTTTCAAGGGAGTTTCGCCCAACCCCTATCCGCCTAAGAGGCACTTCGGTCGGCCTGACTGGCCACATTTTCCCCCTCCTCATCCTGGTTCTCGAATTTTTTCTAAGTCAGCCAAACTTGGAAATTTTTTCAGAGTGCCACTTTCAAGGGAGTTTCGCCCAACCCTTATCCGCCTAAGAGGCACTTCAGGTCGGCCTGACTGGCCACATTTTCCCCCTCCTCATCCTGGTTCTCGAATTTTTTCTAAGTCAGCCAAACTTGGAAATTTTTTCAGAGTGCCACTTTCAAGGGAGTTTCGCCCAACCCCTATCCGCCTAAGAGGCACTTCGGGTCGGCCTGACTGGCCACATTTTCCCCCTCCTCATCCTGGTTCTCGAATTTTTTCTAAGTCAGCCAAACTTGGAAATTTTTTCTGAGTGCCACTTTCAAGGGAGTTTCGCCCAACCCCTATCCGCCTAAGAGGCACTTCAGGTCGGCCTGACTGGCCACATTTTCCCCCTCCTCATCCTGGTTCTCGAATTTTTTCTAAGTCAGCCAAACTTGGAAATTTTTTCAGAGTGCCACTTTCAAGGGAGTTTCGCCCAACCCCTATCCGCCTAAGAGGCACTTCGGGTCGGCCTGACTGGCCACATTTTCCCCCTCCTCATCCTGGTTCTCGAATTTTTCTAAGTCAGCCAAACTTGGAAATTTTTTCAGAGTGCCACTTTCAAGGGAGTTTCGCCCAACCCCTATCCGCCTAAGAGGCACTTCAGGTCGGCCTGACTGGCCACATTTTCCCCCTCCTCATCCTGGTTCTCGAATTTTTTCTAAGTCAGCCAAACTTGGAAATTTTTTCAGAGTGCCACTTTCAAGGGAGTTTCGCCCAACCCCTATCCGCCTAAGAGGCACTTCGGGTCGGCCTGACTGGCCACATTTTCCCCTCCTCATCCTGGTTCTCGAATTTTTCTAAGTCAGCCAAACTTGGAAATTTTTTCAGAGTGCCACTTCCAAGGGAGTTTCGCCCAATCCCTATCCGACTTAGAGGCACTTCGGGTCGGCCTCCCTGGCCAGATTTTCCCCTCCTCAGCCCCGGTTCTCAAATTTTTTTCCAAGTCGGCCGATCTTCCGGATATTTTCAGAGCGCCGCCCCCGGAGCCTCCGGAGCCTCGGCAGCAGGCCGTCGCCCGCGACACGCCGCACCTTCTCCCACGTACGAACGGCATCCAAGACCCGCCTTCGGAGGGCCCCCGCCGGCCGGCCTCGCGCCGGTGTTCGGGCGGGCGGCTCCTCCGGCTCGCGGGTCGCCTTACAGCGCCCCGGCCACCGCGAACGCCGGCCTTTGACGGCCCGGCGCTCGCACAGCCCCGGCGCGCCCGATTGGAAGCGAGGCCGAGACGCCCCCCGAACCGGCGACGTACGCCCCCCCTCCCTTTAACCGGGGCGGGGGGTTACGAAGCCATCACCCGGCCGTCCTACGACGGAGCCCGGCGCCCCGCCGGCCCTCCCTCCCCCGCCCGACAGGCGCGAGCCCAGTCTGGGGGAGGTTGGCGCCCGGAGGCGGCGGCGGTGCCTCCGGAAGCACTATGTTTCTCATGCCCTTCAAACAAATGGCGAGGCCGAAGCACCTGGCGCGCCGCGCGGAGGTTCGAGAGGGAGGCCAGTAGGCGTGCGTGCGTGCGTGCCCCAATGCCACCGCGGCGTGGGCCTCTACCGCGATCTCGATCTGCTCGTCCCGATCGTTCTTCAATAGCGCAACCCCCCCCCCGAAAAGGCACCGTCCGCCCCAGCCGGCCGGCAGGGCGGCGGTGGCGGCGCCCGCGACGCGACCCGAACCGCCCGTCGGCGGCGAAGGTCTCGCTCCTCGCGCCGCCCGCCCGCCGCCTGCGGCCGCGCCAGAGGCTACCTGGTTGATCCTGCCAGTAGCATATGCTTGTCTCAAAGATTAAGCCATGCAAGTCTAAGTACACACGGCCCGTACAGTGAAACTGCGAATGGCTCATTAAATCAGTTATGGTTCCTTTGATCGCTCCGCCGTTACTTGGATAACTGTGGCAATTCTAGAGCTAATACATGC
>NW_028233584.1:5000-10000 GCF_054856555.1 Leptonotus elevatus | reverse complement strand
TCTTCGGGGCTTGTTGCTGGCCGTTGGAGGAGCTCCAGCGGACCGGGGGGAGCGCGCCCGTCTTCGGGGCTTGTTGCTGGCCGTTGGAGGAGCTCCAGCGGACCGGGGGGAGCGCGCCCGTCTTCGGGGCTTGTTGCTGGCCGTTGGAGGAGCTCCAGCGGACCGCGGGGAGCGCGCCCGTCTTCGGGGCTTGTTGCTGGCCGTTGGCGGAGCTCCAGCGGACCGCGGGGAGCGCGCCCGTCTTCGGGGCTTGTTGCTGGCCGTTGGAGGAGCTCCAGCGGACCGCGGGGAGCGCGCCCGTCTTCGGGGCTTGTTGCTGGCCGTTGGAGGAGCTCCAGCGGACCGGGGGGAGCGCGCCCGTCTTCGGGGCTTGTTGCTGGCCGTTGGAGGAGCTCCAGCGGACCGGGGGGAGCGCGCCCGTCTTCGGGGCTTGTTGCTGGCCGTTGGCGGAGCTCCAGCGGACCGGGGGGAGCGCGCCCGTCTTCGGGGCTTGTTGCTGGCCGTTGGAGGAGCTCCAGCGGACCGCGGGGAGCGCGCCCGTCTTCGGGGCTTGTTGCTGGACGTTGGAGGAGCTCCAGCGGACCGGGGGGAGCGCGCCCGTCTTCGGGGCTTGTTGCTGGACGTTGGAGGAGCTCCAGCGGACCGGGGGGAGCGCGCCCGTCTTCGGGGCTTGTTGCTGGCCGTTGGAGGAGCTCCAGCGGACCGCGGGGAGCGCGCCCGTCTTCGGGGCTTGTTGCTGGCCGTTGGCGGAGCTCCAGCGGACCGCGGGGAGCGCGCCCGTCTTCGGGGCTTGTTGCTGGCCGTTGGAGGAGCTCCAGCGGACCGGGGGGAGCGCGCCCGTCTTCGGGGCTTGTTGCTGGCCGTTGGAGGAGCTCCAGCGGACCGGGGGGAGCGCGCCCGTCTTCGGGGCTTGTTGCTGGCCGTTGGCGGAGCTCCAGCGGACCGGGGGGAGCGCGCCCGTCTTCGGGGCTTGTTGCTGGACGTTGGAGGAGCTCCAGCGGACCGGGGGGAGCGCGCCCGTCTTCGGGGCTTGTTGCTGGCCGTTGGAGGAGCTCCAGCGGACCGCGGGGAGCGCGCCCGTCTTCGGGGCTTGTTGCTGGCCGTTGGCGGAGCTCCAGCGGACCGCGGGGAGCGCGCCCGTCTTCGGGGCTTGTTGCTGGCCGTTGGAGGAGCTCCAGCGGACCGCGGGGAGCGCGCCCGTCTTCGGGGCTTGTTGCTGGCCGTTGGAGGAGCTCCAGCGGACCGGGGGGGAGCCGGGCGTTCGAGTTGCCCAGGCAGGGGGTTATCCTCCACTAGCAAACCTCCATGAGCAGCGGAGCCCGGTCAGCTGCGCCAAAAAGAACCACACGAGGGCGACCTGGGGTTGAAATCCCCCGCCACATAGGAACGAATGCCGGGCGTTCGAGTTGCCCAGGCAGGGGGTTATCCTCCACTAGCAAACCTCCATGAGCAGCGGAGCCCGGTCAGCTGCGCCAAAAAGAACCACACGAGGGCGACCTGGGGTTGAAATCCCCCGCCACATAGGAACGAATGCCGGGCGTTCGAGTTGCCCAGGCAGGGGGTTATCCTCCACTAGCAAACCTCCATGAGCAGCGGAGCCCGGTCAGCTGCGCCAAAAAGAACCACACGAGGGCGACCTGGGGTTGAAATCCCCCGCCACATAGGAACGAATGCCGGGCGTTCGAGTTGCCCAGGCAGGGGGTTATCCTCCACTAGCAAACCTCCATGAGCAGCGGAGCCCGTCAGCTGCGCCAAAAAGAACCACACGAGGGCGGCCTGGGGTTGAAATCCCCCGCCACATAGGAACGAATGCCGGGCGTTCGAGTTGCCCAGGCAGGGGGTTATCCTCCACTAGCAAACCTCCATGAGCAGCGGAGCCCGTCAGCTGCGCCAAAAAGAACCACACGAGGGCGACCTGGGGTTGAAATCCCCCGCCACATAGGAACGAATGCCGGGCGTTCGAGTTGCCCAGGCAGGGGGTTATCCTCCACTAGCAAACCTCCACGAGCAGCGGAGCCCGTCAGCTGCGCCAAAAAGAACCACACGAGGGCGACCTGGGGTTGAAATCCCCCGCCACATAGGAACGAATGGCGGGCGACCAGGGGTCGAAATCCCCCATTGAAATGAATGGCGGGCAACCAGGGGTCGAAGTCCCCCATTGAAATGAATGGCGGGCAACCAGGGGTCGAAGTCCCCCATTGAAATGAATGGCGGGCTACCAGGGGTCGAAATCCCCCATTGAAATGAATGGCGGGCAACCAGGGGTCGAAGTCCCCCATTGAAATGAATGGCGGGCAACCAGGGGTCGAAGTCCCCCATTGAAATGAATGGCGGGCTACCAGGGGTCGAAATCCCCCATTGAAATGAATGGCGGGCGACCAGGGGTCGAAATCCCCCATTGAAATGAATGGCGGGCAACCAGGGGTCGAAGTCCCCCATTGAAATGAATGGCGGGCAACCAGGGGTCGAAGTCCCCCATTGAAATGAATGGCGGGCTACCAGGGGTCCAAGTCCCCCATTGAAATGAATGGCGGGCTACCAGGGGTCGAAGTCCCCCATTGAAATGAATGGCGGGCTACCAGGGGTCGAAATCCCCCATTGAAATGAATGGCGGGCGACCAGGGGTCGAAATCCCCCATTGAAATGAATGGCGGGCGACCAGGGGTCGAAATCCCCCATTGAAATGAATGGCGGGCAACCAGGGGTCGAAGTCCCCCATTGAAATGAATGGCGGGCTACCAGGGGTCGAAATCCCCCATTGAAATGAATGGCGGGCGACCAGGGGTCGAAATCCCCCATTGAAATGAATGGCGGGCTACCAGGGGTCCAAGTCCCCCATTGAAATGAATGGCGGGCTACCAGGGGTCGAAGTCCCCCATTGAAATGAATGGCGGGCTACCAGGGGTCGAAATCCCCCATTGAAATGAATGGCGGGCGACCAGGGGTCGAAATCCCCCATTGAAATGAATGGCGGGCAACCAGGGGTCGAAAGTCCCCATTGAAATGAATGGCGGGCGACCAGGGGTCGAAATTCCCCATTGAAATGAATGGCGGGCAACCAGGGGTCGAAATTCCCCATTGAAATGAATGGGCCCATTCATTTTCAATGGCCGGGCTACCAGGGGCGCAGTACCACCTGTCGTCATTAGGGGCGCTGTAGATAGGGGACCGAGTCCCCCCATTCGAGAGGTTTGCACCCAAACCTCAAAATGGTTGGTGTACAATTATAGGAGAGACCTTTTTAAGACGTGGGAGCTCCAGGGCAAATCAAGGGAGGCTCGACCAACCCATATCCGCTTTAGATGCACTTTAGGTCGGACTCCCTTGCCAGATGGTCCCCTCCTCAGCCTGGTTCTCGAATTTTTTCTAAGTCAGCCCAACTTGGAAATATTTTCAGAGTGCCACTTTCAAGGGAGTTTCGCCCAACCCCTATCCGCCTAAGAGGCACTTCAGGTCGGCCTGACTGGCCACATTTTCCCCCTCCTCATCCTGGTTCTCGAATTTTTTCTAAGTCAGCCAAACTTGGAAATTTTTTCAGAGTGCCACTTTCAAGGGAGTTTCGCCCAACCCCTATCCGCCTAAGAGGCACTTCAGGTCGGCCTGACTGGCCACATTTTCCCCCTCCTCATCCTGGTTCTCGAATTTTTTCTAAGTCAGCCAAACTTGGAAATTTTTTCAGAGTGCCACTTTCAAGGGAGTTTCGCCCAACCCCTATCCGCCTAAGAGGCACTTCGGGTCGGCCTGACTGGCCACATTTTCCCCCTCCTCATCCTGGTTCTCGAATTTTTTCTAAGTCAGCCAAACTTGGAAATTTTTTCAGAGTGCCACTTTCAAGGGAGTTTCGCCCAACCCTTATCCGCCTAAGAGGCACTTCAGGTCGGCCTGACTGGCCACATTTTCCCCCTCCTCATCCTGGTTCTCGAATTTTTTCTAAGTCAGCCAAACTTGGAAATTTTTTCAGAGTGCCACTTTCAAGGGAGTTTCGCCCAACCCCTATCCGCCTAAGAGGCACTTCGGGTCGGCCTGACTGGCCACATTTTCCCCCTCCTCATCCTGGTTCTCGAATTTTTTCTAAGTCAGCCAAACTTGGAAATTTTTTCAGAGTGCCACTTTCAAGGGAGTTTCGCCCAACCCTTATCCGCCTAAGAGGCACTTCAGGTCGGCCTGACTGGCCACATTTTCCCCCTCCTCATCCTGGTTCTCGAATTTTTTCTAAGTCAGCCAAACTTGGAAATTTTTTCAGAGTGCCACTTTCAAGGGAGTTTCGCCCAACCCCTATCCGCCTAAGAGGCACTTCGGGTCGGCCTGACTGGCCACATTTTCCCCCTCCTCATCCTGGTTCTCGAATTTTTTCTAAGTCAGCCAAACTTGGAAATTTTTTCTGAGTGCCACTTTCAAGGGAGTTTCGCCCAACCCCTATCCGCCTAAGAGGCACTTCAGGTCGGCCTGACTGGCCACATTTTCCCCCTCCTCATCCTGGTTCTCGAATTTTTTCTAAGTCAGCCAAACTTGGAAATTTTTTCAGAGTGCCACTTTCAAGGGAGTTTCGCCCAACCCTTATCCGCCTAAGAGGCACTTCAGGTCGGCCTGACTGGCCACATTTTCCCCCTCCTCATCCTGGTTCTCGAATTTTTTCTAAGTCAGCCAAACTTGGAAATTTTTTCAGAGTGCCACTTTCAAGGGAGTTTCGCCCAACCCCTATCCGCCTAAGAGGCACTTCGGGTCGGCCTGACTGGCCACATTTTCCCCCTCCTCATCCTGGTTCTCGAATTTTTTCTAAGTCAGCCAAACTTGGAAATTTTTTCTGAGTGCCACTTTCAAGGGAGTTTCGCCCAACCCCTATCCGCCTAAGAGGCACTTCAGGTCGGCCTGACTGGCCACATTTTCCCCCTCCTCATCCTGGTTCTCGAATTTTTTCTAAGTCAGCCAAACTTGGAAATTTTTTCAGAGTGCCACTTTCAAGGGAGTTTCGCCCAACCCCTATCCGCCTAAGAGGCACT
>NW_028233583.1:0-39681 GCF_054856555.1 Leptonotus elevatus | reverse complement strand
TCAGCCCGATTGTACACTTCAGGTGAAAATGTCAAAATCTCAAAATGAGCAAAGCACAATGAAATTAATGCTTGAATCATCTCATTTTGCTAAAATACACTAATGACAGCAAAAAGTTTGAGTCTACAACATTTAGTTAAGGGTGTGAGAGCCAAAATGAACTTTTTATGGCTTTAAATGCATTTTCAGCCGATTGTACACTTCAGGTGAAAATGTCAAAATCTTCAAAATGAGCAAAAGCACAATGAAATTAATGCTTGAATCATCTTCATTTTGCTAACATACACTAATGACAGCAAAAAGTTTGAGTCTACAACATTTAGTTAAGGTGTGAGAGCCAAAATGAACTTTTTATGGCTTTAAATGCATTTTCAGCCCGATTGTACACTTCAGGTGAAAATGTCAAAATCTTCAAAATGAGCAAAAGCACAATGAAATTAATGCTTGAATCATCTTCATTTTGCTAAAATACACTAATGACAGCAAAAAGTTTGAGTCTACACATTTAGTTAAGGTGTGAGAGCCAAAATGAACTTTTTATGGCTTTAAATGCATTTTCAGCCCGATTGTACACTTCAGGTGAAAATGTCAAAATCTTCAAAATGAGCAAAAGCACAATGAAATTAATGCTTGAATCATCTTCATTTTGCTAAAATACACTAATGACAGCAAAAAGTTTGAGTCTACAACATTTAGTTAAGGTGTGAGAGCCAAAATGAACTTTTTATGGCTTTAAATGCATTTTCAGCCCGATTGTACACTTCAGGTGAAAATGTCAAAATCTTCAAAATGAGCAAAAGCACAATGAAATTAATGCTTGAATCATCTTCATTTTGCTAAAATACACTAATGACAGCAAAAAGTTTGAGTCTACAACATTTAGTTAAGGTGTGAGAGCCAAAATGAACTTTTTATGGCTTTAAATGCATTTTCAGCCCGATTGTACACTTCAGGTGAAAATGTCAAAATCTTCAAAATGAGCAAAAGCACAATGAAATTAATGCTTGAATCATCTTCATTTTGCTAACATACACTAATGACAGCAAAAAGTTTGAGTCTACAACATTTAGTTAAGGTGTGAGAGCCAAAATGAACTTTTTATGGCTTTAAATGCATTTTCAGCCCTGATTGTACACTTCAGGTGAAAATGTCAAAATCTTCAAAATGAGCAAAAGCACAATGAAATTAATGCTTGAATCATCTTCATTTTGCTAAAATACACTAATGACAGCAAAAAGTTTGAGTCTACAACATTTAGTTAAGGTGTGAGAGCCAAAATGAACTTTTTATGGCTTTAAATGCATTTTCAGCCCGATTGTACACTTCAGGTGAAAATGTCAAAATCTTCAAAATGAGCAAAAGCACAATGAAATTAATGCTTGAATCATCTTCATTTTGCTAAAATACACTAATGACAGCAAAAAGTTTGAGTCTACAACATTTAGTTAAGGTGTGAGAGCCAAAATGAACTTTTTATGGCTTTAAATGCATTTTCAGCCCGATTGTACACTTCAGGTGAAAATGTCAAAATCTTCAAAATGAGCAAAAGCACAATGAAATTAATGCTTGAATCATCTTCATTTTGCTAAAATACACTAATGACAGCAAAAAGTTTGAGTCTACAACATTTAGTTAAGGTGTGAGAGCCAAAATGAACTTTTTATGGCTTTAAATGCATTTTCAGCCCTGATTGTACACTTCAGGTGAAAATGTCAAAATCTTCAAAATGAGCAAAAGCACAATGAAATTAATGCTTGAATCATCTTCATTTTGCTAACATACACTAATGACAGCAAAAAGTTTGAGTCTACAACATTTAGTTAAGGTGTGAGAGCCAAAATGAACTTTTTATGGCTTTAAATGCATTTTCAGCCCGATTGTACACTTCAGGTGAAAATGTCAAAATCTTCAAAATGAGCAAAAGCACAATGAAATTAATGCTTGAATCATCTTCATTTTGCTAAAATACACTAATGACAGCAAAAAGTTTGAGTCTACAACATTTAGTTAAGGTGTGAGAGCCAAAATGAACTTTTTATGGCTTTAAATGCATTTTCAGCCGATTGTACACTTCAGGTGAAAATGTCAAAATCTTCAAAATGAGCAAAAGCACAATGAAATTAATGCTTGAATCATCTTCATTTTGCTAAAATACACTAATGACAGCAAAAAGTTTGAGTCTACAACATTTAGTTAAGGTGTGAGAGCCAAAATGAACTTTTTATGGCTTTAAATGCATTTTCAGCCCTGATTGTACACTTCAGGTGAAAATGTCAAAATCTTCAAAATGAGCAAAAGCACAATGAAATTAATGCTTGAATCATCTTCATTTTGCTAAAATACACTAATGACAGCAAAAAGTTTGAGTCTACAACATTTAGTTAAGGTGTGAGAGCCAAAATGAACTTTTTATGGCTTTAAATGCATTTTCAGCCCGATTGTACACTTCAGGTGAAAATGTCAAAATCTTCAAAATGAGCAAAAGCACAATGAAATTAATGCTTGAATCATCTTCATTTTGCTAAAATACACTAATGACAGCAAAAAGTTTGAGTCTACAACATTTAGTTAAGGTGTGAGAGCCAAAATGAACTTTTTATGGCTTTAAATGCATTTTCAGCCCGATTGTACACTTCAGGTGAAAATGTCAAAATCTTCAAAATGAGCAAAAGCACAATGAAATTAATGCTTGAATCATCTTCATTTTGCTAAAATACACTAATGACAGCAAAAAGTTTGAGTCTACAACATTTAGTTAAGGTGTGAGAGCCAAAATGAACTTTTTATGGCTTTAAATGCATTTTCAGCCTGATTGTACACTTCAGGTGAAAATGTCAAAATCTTCAAAATGAGCAAAAGCACAATGAAATTAATGCTTGAATCATCTTCATTTTGCTAAAATACACTAATGACAGCAAAAAGTTTGAGTCTACAACATTTAGTTAAGGTGTGAGAGCCAAAATGAACTTTTTATGGCTTTAAATGCATTTTCAGCCCGATTGTACACTTCAGGTGAAAATGTCAAAATCTTCAAAATGAGCAAAAGCACAATGAAATTAATGCTTGAATCATCTTCATTTTGCTAAAATACACTAATGACAGCAAAAAGTTTGAGTCTACAACATTTAGTTAAGGTGTGAGAGCCAAAATGAACTTTTTATGGCTTTAAATGCATTTTCAGCCCGATTGTACACTTCAGGTGAAAATGTCAAAATCTTCAAAATGAGCAAAAGCACAATGAAATTAATGCTTGAATCATCTTCATTTTGCTAAAATACACTAATGACAGCAAAAAGTTTGAGTCTACAACATTTAGTTAAGGTGTGAGAGCCAAAATTGAACTTTTTATGGCTTTAAATGCATTTTCAGCCCGATTGTACACTTCAGGTGAAAATGTCAAAATCTTCAAAATGAGCAAAAGCACAATGAAATTAATGCTTGAATCATCTTCATTTTGCTAAAATACACTAATGACAGCAAAAAGTTTGAGTCTACAACATTTAGTTAAGGTTGTGAGAGCCAAAATGAACTTTTTATGGCTTTAAATGCATTTTCAGCCCGATTGTACACTTCAGGTGAAAATGTCAAAATCTTCAAAATGAGCAAAAGCACAATGAAATTAATGCTTGAATCATCTTCATTTTGCTAACATACACTAATGACAGCAAAAAGTTTGAGTCTACAACATTTAGTTAAGGTGTGAGAGCCAAAATGAACTTTTTATGGCTTTAAATGCATTTTCAGCCTGATTGTACACTTCAGGTGAAAATGTCAAAATCTTCAAAATGAGCAAAAGCACAATGAAATTAATGCTTGAATCATCTTCATTTTGCTAAAATACACTAATGACAGCAAAAAGTTTGAGTCTACAACATTTAGTTAAGGTGTGAGAGCCAAAATGAACTTTTTATGGCTTTAAATGCATTTCAGCCCTGATTGTACACTTCAGGTGAAAATGTCAAAATCTTCAAAATGAGCAAAAGCACAATGAAATTAATGCTTGAATCATCTTCATTTTGCTAAAATACACTAATGACAGCAAAAAGTTTGAGTCTACAACATTTAGTTAAGGTGTGAGAGCCAAAATGAACTTTTTATGGCTTTAAATGCATTTTCAGCCCTGATTGTACACTTCAGGTGAAAATGTCAAAATCTTCAAAATGAGCAAAAGCACAATGAAATTAATGCTTGAATCATCTTCATTTTGCTAACATACACTAATGACAGCAAAAAGTTTGAGTCTACAACATTTAGTTAAGGTGTGAGAGCCAAAATGAACTTTTTATGGCTTTAAATGCATTTTCAGCCTGATTGTACACTTCAGGTGAAAATGTCAAAATCTTCAAAATGAGCAAAAGCACAATGAAATTAATGCTTGAATCATCTTCATTTTGCTAAAATACACTAATGACAGCAAAAAGTTTGAGTCTACAACATTTAGTTAAGGTGTGAGAGCCAAAATGAACTTTTTATGGCTTTAAATGCATTTTCAGCCTGATTGTACACTTCAGGTGAAAATGTCAAAATCTTCAAAATGAGCAAAAGCACAATGAAATTAATGCTTGAATCATCTTCATTTTGCTAACATACACTAATGACAGCAAAAAGTTTGAGTCTACAACATTTAGTTAAGGTGTGAGAGCCAAAATGAACTTTTTATGGCTTTAAATGCATTTTCAGCCCTGATTGTACACTTCAGGTGAAAATGTCAAAATCTTCAAAATGAGCAAAAGCACAATGAAATTAATGCTTGAATCATCTTCATTTTGCTAAAATACACTAATGACAGCAAAAAGTTTGAGTCTACAACATTTAGTTAAGGTGTGAGAGCCAAAATGAACTTTTTATGGCTTTAAATGCATTTTCAGCCCGATTGTACACTTCAGGTGAAAATGTCAAAATCTTCAAAATGAGCAAAAGCACAATGAAATTAATGCTTGAATCATCTTCATTTTGCTAAAATACACTAATGACAGCAAAAAGTTTGAGTCTACAACATTTAGTTAAGGTGTGAGAGCCAAAATGAACTTTTTATGGCTTTAAATGCATTTTCAGCCCTGATTGTACACTTCAGGTGAAAATGTCAAAATCTTCAAAATGAGCAAAAGCACAATGAAATTAATGCTTGAATCATCTTCATTTTGCTAAATACACTAATGACAGCAAAAAGTTTGAGTCTACAACATTTAGTTAAGGTGTGAGAGCCAAAATGAACTTTTTATGGCTTTAAATGCATTTTCAGCCTGATTGTACACTTCAGGTGAAAATGTCAAAATCTTCAAAATGAGCAAAAGCACAATGAAATTAATGCTTGAATCATCTTCATTTTGCTAAAATACACTAATGACAGCAAAAAGTTTGAGTCTACAACATTTAGTTAAGGTGTGAGAGCCAAAATGAACTTTTTATGGCTTTAAATGCATTTTCAGCCCTGATTGTACACTTCAGGTGAAAATGTCAAAATCTTCAAAATGAGCAAAAGCACAATGAAATTAATGCTTGAATCATCTTCATTTTGCTAAAATACACTAATGACAGCAAAAAGTTTGAGTCTACAACATTTAGTTAAGGTGTGAGAGCCAAAATGAACTTTTTATGGCTTTAAATGCATTTTCAGCCTGATTGTACACTTCAGGTGAAAATGTCAAAATCTTCAAAATGAGCAAAAGCACAATGAAATTAATGCTTGAATCATCTTCATTTTGCTAAAATACACTAATGACAGCAAAAAGTTTGAGTCTACAACATTTAGTTAAGGTGTGAGAGCCAAAATGAACTTTTTATGGCTTTAAATGCATTTTCAGCCTGATTGTACACTTCAGGTGAAAATGTCAAAATCTTCAAAATGAGCAAAAGCACAATGAAATTAATGCTTGAATCATCTTCATTTTGCTAAAATACACTAATGACAGCAAAAAGTTTGAGTCTACAACATTTAGTTAAGGTGTGAGAGCCAAAATGAACTTTTTATGGCTTTAAATGCATTTTCAGCCTGATTGTACACTTCAGGTGAAAATGTCAAAATCTTCAAAATGAGCAAAAGCACAATGAAATTAATGCTTGAATCATCTTCATTTTGCTAAAATACACTAATGACAGCAAAAAGTTTGAGTCTACAACATTTAGTTAAGGTGTGAGAGCCAAAATGAACTTTTTATGGCTTTAAATGCATTTTCAGCCCTGATTGTACACTTCAGGTGAAAATGTCAAAATCTTCAAAATGAGCAAAAGCACAATGAAATTAATGCTTGAATCATCTTCATTTTGCTAAAATACACTAATGACAGCAAAAAGTTTGAGTCTACAACATTTAGTTAAGGTGTGAGAGCCAAAATGAACTTTTTATGGCTTTAAATGCATTTTCAGCCTGATTGTACACTTCAGGTGAAAATGTCAAAATCTTCAAAATGAGCAAAAGCACAATGAAATTAATGCTTGAATCATCTTCATTTTGCTAAAATACACTAATGACAGCAAAAAGTTTGAGTCTACAACATTTAGTTAAGGTGTGAGAGCCAAAATGAACTTTTTATGGCTTTAAATGCATTTTCAGCCCTGATTGTACACTTCAGGTGAAAATGTCAAAATCTTCAAAATGAGCAAAAGCACAATGAAATTAATGCTTGAATCATCTTCATTTTGCTAAAATACACTAATGACAGCAAAAAGTTTGAGTCTACAACATTTAGTTAAGGTGTGAGAGCCAAAATGAACTTTTTATGGCTTTAAATGCATTTTCAGCCCTGATTGTACACTTCAGGTGAAAATGTCAAAATCTTCAAAATGAGCAAAAGCACAATGAAATTAATGCTTGAATCATCTTCATTTTGCTAAAATACACTAATGACAGCAAAAAGTTTGAGTCTACAACATTTAGTTAAGGTGTGAGAGCCAAAATGAACTTTTTATGGCTTTAAATGCATTTTCAGCCTGATTGTACACTTCAGGTGAAAATGTCAAAATCTTCAAAATGAGCAAAAGCACAATGAAATTAATGCTTGAATCATCTTCATTTTGCTAAAATACACTAATGACAGCAAAAAGTTTGAGTCTACAACATTTAGTTAAGGTGTGAGAGCCAAAATGAACTTTTTATGGCTTTAAATGCATTTTCAGCCTGATTGTACACTTCAGGTGAAAATGTCAAAAATCTTCAAAATGAGCAAAAGCACAATGAAATTAATGCTTGAATCATCTTCATTTTGCTAAAATACACTAATGACAGCAAAAAGTTTGAGTCTACAACATTTAGTTAAGGTGTGAGAGCCAAAATGAACTTTTTATGGCTTTAAATGCATTTTCAGCCTGATTGTACACTTCAGGTGAAAATGTCAAAATCTTCAAAATGAGCAAAAGCACAATGAAATTAATGCTTGAATCATCTTCATTTTGCTAACATACACTAATGACAGCAAAAAGTTTGAGTCTACAACATTTAGTTAAGGTGTGAGAGCCAAAATGAACTTTTTATGGCTTTAAATGCATTTTCAGCCCGATTGTACACTTCAGGTGAAAATGTCAAAATCTTCAAAATGAGCAAAAGCACAATGAAATTAATGCTTGAATCATCTTCATTTTGCTAAAATACACTAATGACAGCAAAAAGTTTGAGTCTACAACATTTAGTTAAGGTGTGAGAGCCAAAATGAACTTTTTATGGCTTTAAATGCATTTTCAGCCTGATTGTACACTTCAGGTGAAAATGTCAAAATCTTCAAAATGAGCAAAAGCACAATGAAATTAATGCTTGAATCATCTTCATTTTGCTAAAATACACTAATGACAGCAAAAAGTTTGAGTCTACAACATTTAGTTAAGGTGTGAGAGCCAAAATGAACTTTTTATGGCTTTAAATGCATTTTCAGCCCGATTGTACACTTCAGGTGAAAATGTCAAAATCTTCAAAATGAGCAAAAGCACAATGAAATTAATGCTTGAATCATCTTCATTTTGCTAAAATACACTAATGACAGCAAAAAGTTTGAGTCTACAACATTTAGTTAAGGTGTGAGAGCCAAAATGAACTTTTTATGGCTTTAAATGCATTTTCAGCCCTGATTGTACACTTCAGGTGAAAATGTCAAAATCTTCAAAATGAGCAAAAGCACAATGAAATTAATGCTTGAATCATCTTCATTTTGCTAAAATACACTAATGACAGCAAAAAGTTTGAGTCTACAACATTTAGTTAAGGTGTGAGAGCCAAAATGAACTTTTTATGGCTTTAAATGCATTTTCAGCCCTGATTGTACACTTCAGGTGAAAATGTCAAAATCTTCAAAATGAGCAAAAGCACAATGAAATTAATGCTTGAATCATCTTCATTTTGCTAACATACACTAATGACAGCAAAAAGTTTGAGTCTACAACATTTAGTTAAGGTGTGAGAGCCAAAATGAACTTTTTATGGCTTTAAATGCATTTTCAGCCCGATTGTACACTTCAGGTGAAAATGTCAAAATCTTCAAAATGAGCAAAAGCACAATGAAATTAATGCTTGAATCATCTTCATTTTGCTAAAATACACTAATGACAGCAAAAAGTTTGAGTCTACAACATTTAGTTAAGGTGTGAGAGCCAAAATGAACTTTTTATGGCTTTAAATGCATTTTCAGCCTGATTGTACACTTCAGGTGAAAATGTCAAAATCTTCAAAATGAGCAAAAGCACAATGAAATTAATGCTTGAATCATCTTCATTTTGCTAAAATACACTAATGACAGCAAAAAGTTTGAGTCTACAACATTTAGTTAAGGTGTGAGAGCCAAAATGAACTTTTTATGGCTTTAAATGCATTTTCAGCCCGATTGTACACTTCAGGTGAAAATGTCAAAATCTTCAAAATGAGCAAAAGCACAATGAAATTAATGCTTGAATCATCTTCATTTTGCTAAAATACACTAATGACAGCAAAAAGTTTGAGTCTACAACATTTAGTTAAGGTGTGAGAGCCAAAATGAACTTTTTATGGCTTTAAATGCATTTTCAGCCCTGATTGTACACTTCAGGTGAAAATGTCAAAATCTTCAAAATGAGCAAAAGCACAATGAAATTAATGCTTGAATCATCTTCATTTTGCTAAAATACACTAATGACAGCAAAAAGTTTGAGTCTACAACATTTAGTTAAGGTGTGAGAGCCAAATGAACTTTTTATGGCTTTAAATGCATTTTCAGCCCGATTGTACACTTCAGGTGAAAATGTCAAAATCTTCAAAATGAGCAAAAGCACAATGAAATTAATGCTTGAATCATCTTCATTTTGCTAAAATACACTAATGACAGCAAAAAGTTTGAGTCTACAACATTTAGTTAAGGTGTGAGAGCCAAAATGAACTTTTTATGGCTTTAAATGCATTTTCAGCCTGATTGTACACTTCAGGTGAAAATGTCAAAATCTTCAAAATGAGCAAAAGCACAATGAAATTAATGCTTGAATCATCTTCATTTTGCTAACATACACTAATGACAGCAAAAAGTTTGAGTCTACAACATTTAGTTAAGGTGTGAGAGCCAAAATGAACTTTTTATGGCTTTAAATGCATTTTCAGCCTGATTGTACACTTCAGGTGAAAATGTCAAAATCTTCAAAATGAGCAAAAGCACAATGAAATTAATGCTTGAATCATCTTCATTTTGCTAAAATACACTAATGACAGCAAAAAGTTTGAGTCTACAACATTTAGTTAAGGTGTGAGAGCCAAAATGAACTTTTTATGGCTTTAAATGCATTTTCAGCCTGATTGTACACTTCAGGTGAAAATGTCAAAATCTTCAAAATGAGCAAAAGCACAATGAAATTAATGCTTGAATCATCTTCATTTTGCTAACATACACTAATGACAGCAAAAGTTTGAGTCTACAACATTTAGTTAAGGTGTGAGAGCCAAAATGAACTTTTTATTGCTTTAAATGCATTTTCAGCCCTAATTGTACACTTCAGGTGAAAATGTCAAAATCTTCAAAATGAGCAAAAGCACAATGAAATTAATGCTTGAATCATCTTCATTTTGCTAAAATACACTAATGACAGCAAAAAGTTTGAGTCTACAACATTTAGTTAAGGTGTGAGAGCCAAAATGAACTTTTTATGGCTTTAAATGCATTTTCAGCCTGATTGTACACTTCAGGTGAAAATGTCAAAATCTTCAAAATGAGCAAAAGCACAATGAAATTAATCCTTGAATCATCTTCATTTTGCTAAAATACACTAATGACAGCAAAAAGTTTGAGTCTACAACATTTAGTTAAGGTGTGAGAGCCAAAATGAACTTTTTATGGCTTTAAATGCATTTTCAGCCTGATTGTACACTTCAGGTGAAAATGTCAAAATCTTCAAAATGAGCAAAAGCACAATGAAATTAATGCTTGAATCATCTTCATTTGCTAACATACACTAATGACAGCAAAAAGTTTGAGTCTACAACATTTAGTTAAGGTGTGAGAGCCAAAATGAACTTTTTATGGCTTTAAATGCATTTTCAGCCCGATTGTACACTTCAGGTGAAAATGTCAAAATCTTCAAAATGAGCAAAAGCACAATGAAATTAATGCTTGAATCATCTTCATTTTGCAAAAATACACTAATGACAGCAAAAAGTTTGAGTCTACAACATTTAGTTAAGGTGTGAGAGCCAAAATGAACTTTTTATGGCTTTAAATGCATTTTCAGCCGATTGTACACTTCAGGTGAAAATGTCAAAATCTTCAAAATGAGCAAAAGCACAATAAAATTAATGCTTGAATCATCTTCATTTTGCTAAAATATACTAATGACAGCAAAAAGTTTGAGTCTACAACATTTAGTTAAGGTGTGAGAGCCAAAATGAACTTTTTATGGCTTTAAATGCATTTTCAGCCTGATTGTACACTTCAGGTGAAAATGTCAAAATCTTCAAAATGAGCAAAAGCACAATGAAATTAATGCTTGAATCATCTTCATTTTGCTAACATACACTAATGACAGCAAAAAGTTTGAGTCTACAACATTTAGTTAAGGTGTGAGAGTCAAAATGAACTTTTTATGGCTTTAAATGCATTTTCAGCCTGATTGTACACTTCAGGTGAAAATGTCAAAATCTTCAAAATGAGCAAAAGCACAATGAAATTAATGCTTGAATCATCTTCATTTTGCTAAAATACACTAATGACAGCAAAAAGTTTGAGTCTACAACATTTAGTTAAGGTGTGAGAGCCAAAATGAACTTTTTATGGCTTTAAATGCATTTTCAGCCCGATTGTACACTTCAGGTGAAAATGTTAAAATCTTCAAAATGAGCAAAAGCACAATGAAATTAATGCTTGAATCATCTTCATTTTGCTAAAATACACTAATGACAGCAAAAAGTTTGAGTCTACAACATTTAGTTAAGGTGTGAGAGCCAAAATGAACTTTTTATGGCTTTAAATGCATTTTCAGCCTGATTGTACACTTCAGGTGAAAATGTCAAAATCTTCAAAATGAGCAAAAGCACAATGAAATTAATGCTTGAATCATCTTCATTTTGCTAAAATACACTAATGACAGCAAAAAGTTTGAGTCTACAACATTTAGTTAAGGTGTGAGAGCCAAAATGAACTTTTTATGGCTTTAAATGCATTTTCAGCCTGATTGTACACTTCAGGTGAAAATGTCAAAATCTTCAAAATGAGCAAAAGCACAATGAAATTAATCCTTGAATCATCTTCATTTTGCTAAAATACACTAATGACAGCAAAAAGTTTGAGTCTACAACATTTAGTTAAGGTGTGAGAGCCAAAATGAACTTTTTATGGCTTTAAATGCATTTTCAGCCTGATTGTACACTTCAGGTGAAAATGTCAAAATCTTCAAAATGAGCAAAAGCACAATGAAATTAATGCTTGAATCATCTTCATTTTGCTAACATACACTAATGACAGCAAAAAGTTTGAGTCTACAACATTTAGTTAAGGTGTGAGAGCCAAAATGAACTTTTTATGGCTTTAAATGCATTTTCAGCCCGATTGTACACTTCAGGTGAAAATGTCAAAATCTTCAAAATGAGCAAAAGCACAATGAAATTAATGCTTGAATCATCTTCATTTTGCAAAAATACACTAATGACAGCAAAAAGTTTGAGTCTACAACATTTAGTTAAGGTGTGAGAGCCAAAATGAACTTTTTATGGCTTTAAATGCATTTTCAGCCCGATTGTACACTTCAGGTGAAAATGTCAAAATCTTCAAAATGAGCAAAAGCACAATGAAATTAATGCTTGAATCATCTTCATTTTGCTAAAATACACTAATGACAGCAAAAAGTTTGAGTCTACAACATTTAGTTAAGGTGTGAGAGCCAAAATGAACTTTTTATGGCTTTAAATGCATTTTCAGCCTGATTGTACACTTCAGGTGAAAATGTCAAAATCTTCAAAATGAGCAAAAGCACAATGAAATTAATGCTTGAATCATCTTCATTTTGCTAAAATACACTAATGACAGCAAAAAGTTTGAGTCTACAACATTTAGTTAAGGTGTGAGAGCCAAAATGAACTTTTTATGGCTTTAAATGCATTTTCAGCCTGATTGTACACTTCAGGTGAAAATGTCAAAATCTTCAAAATGAGCAAAAGCACAATGAAATTAATGCTTGAATCATCTTCATTTTGCTAAAATACACTAATGACAGCAAAAAGTTTGAGTCTACAACATTTAGTTAAGGTGTGAGAGCCAAAATGAACTTTTTATGGCTTTAAATGCATTTTCAGCCTGATTGTACACTTCAGGTGAAAATGTCAAAATCTTCAAAATGAGCAAAAGCACAATGAAATTAATGCTTGAATCATCTTCATTTTGCAAAAATACACTAATGACAGCAAAAAGTTTGAGTCTACAACATTTAGTTAAGGTGTGAGAGCCAAAATGAACTTTTTATGGCTTTAAATGCATTTTCAGCCCGATTGTACACTTCAGGTGAAAATGTCAAAATCTTCAAAATGAGCAAAAGCACAATGAAATTAATGCTTGAATCATCTTCATTTTGCTAAAATACACTAATGACAGCAAAAAGTTTGAGTCTACAACATTTAGTTAAGGTGTGAGAGCCAAAATGAACTTTTTATGGCTTTAAATGCATTTTCAGCCTGATTGTACACTTCAGGTGAAAATGTCAAAATCTTCAAAATGAGCAAAAGCACAATGAAATTAATGCTTGAATCATCTTCATTTTGCTAAAATACACTAATGACAGCAAAAAGTTTGAGTCTACAACATTTAGTTAAGATGTGAGAGCCAAAATGAACTTTTTATGGCTTTAAATGCATTTTCAGCCTGATTGTACACTTCAGGTGAAAATGTCAAAATCTTCAAAATGAGCAAAAGCACAATGAAATTAATGCTTGAATCATCTTCATTTTGCTAACATACACTAATGACAGCAAAAAGTTTGAGTCTACAACATTTAGTTAAGGTGTGAGAGCCAAAATGAACTTTTTATTGCTTTAAACGCGTTTTCAGCCCCTAATTGTACACTTCAGGTGAAAATGTCAAAATCTTCAAAATGAGCAAAAGCGCAATGAAATTAATGCTTGAATCATCTTCATTTTGCTAACATACACTAATGACAGCAACAAGTTTGAGTCTACAACATTTAGTTAAGGTGTGAGAGCCAAAATGAACTTTTTATTGCTTTAAACGCGTTTTCAGCCCCTAATTGTACACTTCAGGTGAAAATGTCAAAATCTTCAAAATGAGCAAAAGCACAATGAAATTAATGCTTGAATCATCTTCATTTTGCTAAAATACACTAATGACAGCAAAAAGTTTGAGTCTACAACATTTAGTTAAGGTGTGAGAGCCAAAATGAACTTTTTATGGCTTTAAATGCATTTTCAGCCTGATTGTACACTTCAGGTGAAAATGTCAAAATCTTCAAAATGAGCAAAAGCACAATGAAATTAATGCTTGAATCATCTTCATTTTGCTAACATACACTAATGACAGCAAAAAGTTTGAGTCTACAACATTTAGTTAAGGTGTGAGAGCCAAAATGAACTTTTTATGGCTTTAAATGCATTTTCAGCCCGATTGTACACTTCAGGTGAAAATGTCAAAATCTTCAAAATGAGCAAAAGCACAATGAAATTAATGCTTGAATCATCTTCATTTTGCTAAAATACACTAATGACAGCAAAAAGTTTGAGTCTACAACATTTAGTTAAGGTGTGAGAGCCAAAATGAACTTTTTATGGCTTTAAATGCATTTTCACCCCGATTGTACACTTCAGGTGAAAATGTCAAAATCTTCAAAATGAGCAAAAGCACAATGAAATTAATGCTTGAATCATCTTCATTTTGCTAAAATACACTAATGACAGCAAAAAGTTTGAGTCTACAACATTTAGTTAAGGTGTGAGAGCCAAAATGAACTTTTTATGGCTTTAAATGCATTTTCAGCCTGATTGTACACTTCAGGTGAAAATGTCAAAATCTTCAAAATGAGCAAAAGCACAATGAAATTAATGGTTGAATCATCTTCATTTTGCTAACATACACTAATGACAGCAAAAAGTTTGAGTCTACAACATTTAGTTAAGGTGTGAGAGCCAAAATGAACTTTTTATGGCTTTAAATGCATTTTCAGCCTGATTGTACACTTCAGGTGAAAATGTCAAAATCTTCAAAATGAGCAAAAGCACAATGAAATTAATGCTTGAATCATCTTCATTTTGCTAAAATACACTAATGACAGCAAAAAGTTTGAGTCTACAACATTTAGTTAAGGTGTGAGAGCCAAAATTAACTTTTTATGGCTTTAAATGCATTTTCAGCCCGATTGTACACTTCAGGTGAAAATGTCAAAATCTTCAAAATGAGCAAAAGCACAATGAAATTAATGCTTGAATCATCTTCATTTTGCTAAAATACACTAATGACAGCAAAAAGTTTGAGTCTACAACATTTAGTTAAGGTGTGAGAGCCAAAATGAACTTTTTATGGCTTTAAATGCATTTTCAGCCCGATTGTACACTTCAGGTGAAAATGTCAAAATCTTCAAAATGAGCAAAAGCACAATGAAATTAATGCTTGAATCATCTTCATTTTGCTAAAATACACTAATGACAGCAAAAAGTTTGAGTCTACAACATTTAGTTAAGGTGTGAGAGCCAAAATGAACTTTTTATGGCTTTAAATGCATTTTCAGCCCGATTGTACACTTCAGGTGAAAATGTCAAAATCTTCAAAATGAGCAAAAGCACAATGAAATTAATGCTTGAATCATCTTCATTTTGCTAACATACACTAATGACAGCAAAAAGTTTGAGTCTACAACATTTAGTTAAGGTGTGAGAGCCAAAATGAACTTTTTATGGCTTTAAATGCATTTTCAGCCCGATTGTACACTTCAGGTGAAAATGTCAAAATCTTCAAAATGAGCAAAAGCACAATGAAATTAATGCTTGAATCATCTTCATTTTGCTAAAATACACTAATGACAGCAAAAAGTTTGAGTCTACAACATTTAGTTAAGGTGTGAGAGCCAAAATGAACTTTTTATGGCTTTAAATGCATTTTCAGCCCGATTGTACACTTCAGGTGAAAATGTCAAAATCTTCAAAATGAGCAAAAGCACAATGAAATTAATGCTTGAATCATCTTCATTTTGCTAAAATACACTAATGACAGCAAAAAGTTTGAGTCTACAACATTTAGTTAAGGTGTGAGAGCCAAAATGAACTTTTTATGGCTTTAAATGCATTTTCAGCCTGATTGTACACTTCAGGTGAAAATGTCAAAATCTTCAAAATGAGCAAAAGCACAATGAAATTAATGCTTGAATCATCTTCATTTTGCTAAAATACACTAATGACAGCAAAAAGTTTGAGTCTACAACATTTAGTTAAGGTGTGAGAGCCAAAATGAACTTTTTATGGCTTTAAATGCATTTTCAGCCTGATTGTACACTTCAGGTGAAAATGTCAAAATCTTCAAAATGAGCAAAAGCACAATAAAATTAATGCTTGAATCATCTTCATTTTGCTAAAATATACTAATGACAGCAAAAAGTTTGAGTCTACAACATTTAGTTAAGGTGTGAGAGCCAAAATGAACTTTTTATTGCTTTAAACGCGTTTTCAGCCCCTAATTGTACACTTCAGGTGAAAATGTCAAAATCTTCAAAATGAGCAAAAGCACAATGAAATTAATGCTTGAATCATCTTCATTTTGCTAAAATACACTAATGACAGCAAAAAGTTTGAGTCTACAACATTTAGTTAAGGTGTGAGAGCCAAAATGAACTTTTTATGGCTTTAAATGCATTTTCAGCCCGATTGTACACTTCAGGTGAAAATGTCAAAATCTTCAAAATGAGCAAAAGCACAATGAAATTAATGCTTGAATCATCTTCATTCTGCTAAAATACACTAATGACAGCAAAAAGTTTGAGTCTACAACATTTAGTTAAGGTGTGAGAGCCAAAATGAACTTTTTATGGCTTTAAATGCATTTTCAGCCTGATTGTACACTTCAGGTGAAAATGTCAAAATCTTCAAAATGAGCAAAAGCACAATGAAATTAATGGTTGAATCATCTTCATTTTGCTAACATACACTAATGACAGCAAAAAGTTTGAGTCTACAACATTTAGTTAAGGTGTGAGAGCCAAAATGAACTTTTTATGGCTTTAAATGCATTTTCAGCCTGATTGTACACTTCAGGTGAAAATGTCAAAATCTTCAAAATGAGCAAAAGCACAATGAAATTAATGCTTGAATCATCTTCATTTTGCTAAAATACACTAATGACAGCAAAAAGTTTGAGTCTACAACATTTAGTTAAGGTGTGAGAGCCAAAATTAACTTTTTATGGCTTTAAATGCATTTTCAGCCCGATTGTACACTTCAGGTGAAAATGTCAAAATCTTCAAAATGAGCAAAAGCACAATGAAATTAATGCTTGAATCATCTTCATTTTGCTAAAATACACTAATGACAGCAAAAAGTTTGAGTCTACAACATTTAGTTAAGGTGTGAGAGCCAAAATGAACTTTTTATGGCTTTAAATGCATTTTCAGCCCGATTGTACACTTCAGGTGAAAATGTCAAAATCTTCAAAATGAGCAAAAGCACAATGAAATTAATGCTTGAATCATCTTCATTTTGCTAAAATACACTAATGACAGCAAAAAGTTTGAGTCTACAACATTTAGTTAAGGTGTGAGAGCCAAAATGAACTTTTTATGGCTTTAAATGCATTTTCAGCCCGATTGTACACTTCAGGTGAAAATGTCAAAATCTTCAAAATGAGCAAAAGCACAATGAAATTAATGCTTGAATCATCTTCATTTTGCTAACATACACTAATGACAGCAAAAAGTTTGAGTCTACAACATTTAGTTAAGGTGTGAGAGCCAAAATGAACTTTTTATGGCTTTAAATGCATTTTCAGCCCGATTGTACACTTCAGGTGAAAATGTCAAAATCTTCAAAATGAGCAAAAGCACAATGAAATTAATGCTTGAATCATCTTCATTTTGCTAAAATACACTAATGACAGCAAAAAGTTTGAGTCTACAACATTTAGTTAAGGTGTGAGAGCCAAAATGAACTTTTTATGGCTTTAAATGCATTTTCAGCCCGATTGTACATTTCAGGTGAAAATGTCAAAATCTTCAAAATGAGCAAAAGCACAATGAAATTAATGCTTGAATCATCTTCATTTTGCTAAAATACACTAATGACAGCAAAAAGTTTGAGTCTACAACATTTAGTTAAGGTGTGAGAGCCAAAATGAACTTTTTATGGCTTTAAAAGCATTTTCAGCCCGATTGTACACTTCAGTTGAAAATGTCAAAATCTTCAAAATGAGCAAAAGCACAATGAAATTAATGCTTGAATCATCTTCATTTTGCTAAAATACACTAATGACAGCAAAAAGTTTGAGTCTACAACATTTAGTTAAGGTGTGAGAGCCAAAATGAACTTTTTATGGCTTTAAATGCATTTTCAGCCTGATTGTACACTTCAGGTGAAAATGTCAAAATCTTCAAAATGAGCAAAAGCACAATGAAATTAATGCTTGAATCATCTTCATTTTGCTAACATACACTAATGACAGCAAAAAGTTTGAGTCTACAACATTTAGTTAAGGTGTGAGAGCCAAAATGAACTTTTTATTGCTTTAAACGCGTTTTCAGCCCCTAATTGTACACTTCAGGTGAAAATGTCAAAATCTTCAAAATGAGCAAAAGCACAATGAAATTAATGCTTGAATCATCTTCATTTTGCTAACATACACTAATGACAGCAAAAAGTTTGAGTCTACAACATTTAGTTAAGGTGTGAGAGCCAAAATGAACTTTTTATTGCTTTAAACGCGTTTTCAGCCCCTAATTGTACACTTCAGGTGAAAATGTCAAAATCTTCAAAATGAGCAAAAGCACAATGAAATTAATGCTTGAATCATCTTCATTTTGCTAAAATACACTGACAGCAAAAAGTTTGAGTCTACAACATTTAGTTAAGGTGTGAGAGCCAAAATGAACTTTTTATGGCTTTAAATGCATTTTCAGCATGATTGTACACTTCAGGTGAAAATGTCAAAATCTTCAAAATGAGCAAAAGCACAATGAAATTAATGCTTGAATCATCTTCATTTTGCTAAAATACACTAATGACAGCAAAAAGTTTGAGTCTACAACATTTAGTTAAGGTGTGAGAGCCAAAATGAACTTTTTATGGCTTTAAATGCATTTTCAGCCTGATTGTACACTTCAGGTGAAAATGTCAAAATCTTCAAAATGAGCAAAAGCACAATAAAATTAATGCTTGAATCATCTTCATTTTGCTAAAATATACTAATGACAGCAAAAAGTTTGAGTCTACAACATTTAGTTAAGGTGTGAGAGCCAAAATGAACTTTTTATTGCTTTAAACGCGTTTTCAGCCCCTAATTGTACACTTCAGGTGAAAATGTCAAAATCTTCAAAATGAGCAAAAGCACAATGAAATTAATGCTTGAATCATCTTCATTTTGCTAAAATACACTAATGACAGCAAAAAGTTTGAGTCTACAACATTTAGTTAAGGTGTGAGAGCCAAAATGAACTTTTTATGGCTTTAAATGCATTTTCAGCCCGATTGTACACTTCAGGTGAAAATGTCAAAATCTTCAAAATGAGCAAAAGCACAATGAAATTAATGCTTGAATCATCTTCATTCTGCTAAAATACACTAATGACAGCAAAAAGTTTGAGTCTACAACATTTAGTTAAGGTGTGAGAGCCAAAATGAACTTTTTATGGCTTTAAATGCATTTTCAGCCTGATTGTACACTTCAGGTGAAAATGTCAAAATCTTCAAAATGAGCAAAAGCACAATGAAATTAATGGTTGAATCATCTTCATTTTGCTAACATACACTAATGACAGCAAAAAGTTTGAGTCTACATTATTTAGTTAAGGTGTGAGAGCCAAAATGAACTTTTTATGGCTTTAAATGCATTTTCAGCCTGATTGTACACTTCAGGTGAAAATGTCAAAATCTTCAAAATGAGCAAAAGCACAATGAAATTAATGCTTGAATCATCTTCATTTTGCTAAAATACACTAATGACAGCAAAAAGTTTGAGTCTACAACATTTAGTTAAGGTGTGAGAGCCAAAATGAACTTTTTATGGCTTTAAATGCATTTTCAGCCCGATTGTACACTTCAGGTGAAAATGTCAAAATCTTCAAAATGAGCAAAAGCACAATGAAATTAATGCTTGAATCATCTTCATTTTGCTAAAATACACTAATGACAGCAAAAAGTTTGAGTCTACAACATTTAGTTAAGGTGTGAGAGCCAAAATGAACTTTTTATGGCTTTAAATGCATTTTCAGCCTGATTGTACACTTCAGGGGAAAATGTCAAAATCTTCAAAATGAGCAAAAGCACAATGAAATTAATGCTTGAATCATCTTCATTTTGCTAACATACACTAATGACAGCAAAAAGTTTGAGTCTACAACATTTAGTTAAGGTGTGAGAGCCAAAATGAACTTTTTATTGCTTTAAACGCGTTTTCAGCCCCTAATTGTACACTTCAGGTGAAAATGTCAAAATCTTCAAAATGAGCAAAAGCACAATGAAATTAATGCTTGAATCATCTTCATTTTGCTAAAATACACTAATGACAGCAAAAAGTTTGAGTCTACAACATTTAGTTAAGGTGTGAGAGCCAAAATGAACTTTTTATGGCTTTAAATGCATTTTCAGCCCGATTGTACACTTCAGGTGAAAATGTCAAAATCTTCAAAATGAGCAAAAGCACAATGAAATTAATGCTTGAATCATCTTCATTTTGCAAAAATACACTAATGACAGCAAAAAGTTTGAGTCTACAACATTTAGTTAAGGTGTGAGAGCCAAAATGAACTTTTTATGGCTTTAAATGCATTTTCAGCCCGATTGTACACTTCAGGTGAAAATGTCAAAATCTTCAAAATGAGCAAAAGCACAATGAAATTAATGCTTGAATCATCTTCATTTTGCTAAAATACACTAATGACAGCAAAAAGTTTGAGTCTACAACATTTAGTTAAGGTGTGAGAGCCAAAATGAACTTTTTATGGCTTTAAATGCATTTTCAGCCTGATTGTACACTTCAGGTGAAAATGTCAAAATCTTCAAAATGAGCAAAAGCACAATGAAATTAATGCTTGAATCATCTTCATTTTGCTAAAATACACTAATGACAGCAAAAAGTTTGAGTCTACAACATTTAGTTAAGGTGTGAGAGCCAAAATGAACTTTTTATGGCTTTAAATGCATTTTCAGCCCGATTGTACACTTCAGGTGAAAATGTCAAAATCTTCAAAATGAGCAAAAGCACAATGAAATTAATGCTTGAATCATCTTCATTTTGCTAAAATACACTAATGACAGCAAAAAGTTTGAGTCTACAACATTTAGTTAAGGTGTGAGAGCCAAAATGAACTTTTTATGGCTTTAAATGCATTTTCAGCCTGATTGTACACTTCAGGTGAAAATGTCAAAATCTTCAAAATGAGCAAAAGCACAATGAAATTAATGCTTGAATCATCTTCATTTTGCTAACATACACTAATGACAGCAAAAAGTTTGAGTCTACAACATTTAGTTAAGGTGTGAGAGCCAAAATGAACTTTTTATGGCTTTAAATGCATTTTCAGCCTGATTGTACACTTCAGGTGAAAATGTCAAAATCTTCAAAATGAGCAAAAGCACAATGAAATTAATGCTTGAATCATCTTCATTTTGCTAACATACACTAATGACAGCAAAAAGTTTGAGTCTACAACATTTAGTTAAGGTGTGAGAGCCAAAATGAACTTTTTATTGCTTTAAACGCGTTTTCAGCCCCTAATTGTACACTTCAGGTGAAAATGTCAAAATCTTCAAAATGAGCAAAAGCACAATGAAATTAATGCTTGAATCATCTTCATTTTGCTAAAATACACTAATGACAGCAAAAAGTTTGAGTCTACAACATTTAGTTAAGGTGTGAGAGCCAAAATGAACTTTTTATGGCTTTAAATGCATTTTCAGCCCGATTGTACACTTCAGGTGAAAATGTCAAAATCTTCAAAATGAGCAAAAGCACAATGAAATTAATGCTTGAATCATCTTCATTTTGCTAAAATACACTAATGACAGCAAAAAGTTTGAGTCTACAACATTTAGTTAAGGTGTGAGAGCCAAAATGAACTTTTTATGGCTTTAAATGCATTTTCAGCCCGATTGTACACTTCAGGTAAAAATGTCAAAATCTTCAAAATGAGCAAAAGCACAATGAAATTAATGCTTGAATCATCTTCATTTTGCTAAAATACACTAATGACAGCAAAAAGTTTGAGTCTACAACATTTAGTTAAGGTGTGAGAGCCAAAATGAACTTTTTATGGCTTTAAATGCATTTTCAGCCTGATTGTACACTTCAGGTGAAAATGTCAAAATCTTCAAAATGAGCAAAAGCACAATGAAATTAATGGTTGAATCATCTTCATTTTGCTAACATACACTAATGACAGCAAAAAGTTTGAGTCTACAACATTTAGTTAAGGTGTGAGAGCCAAAATGAACTTTTTATGGCTTTAAATGCATTTTCAGCCTGATTGTACACTTCAGGTGAAAATGTCAAAATCTTCAAAATGAGCAAAAGCACAATGAAATTAATGCTTGAATCATCTTCATTTTGCTAAAATACACTAATGACAGCAAAACGTTTGAGTCTACAACATTTAGTTAAGGTGTGAGAGCCAAAATGAACTTTTTATGGCTTTAAATGCATTTTCAGCCTGATTGTACACTTCAGGGGAAAATGTCAAAATCTTCAAAATGAGCAAAAGCACAATGAAATTAATGCTTGAATCATCTTCATTTTGCTAACATACACTAATGACAGCAAAAAGTTTGAGTCTACAACATTTAGTTAAGGTGTGAGAGCCAAAATGAACTTTTTATTGCTTTAAACGCGTTTTCAGCCCCTAATTGTACACTTCAGGTGAAAATGTCAAAATCTTCAAAATGAGCAAAAGCACAATGAAATTAATGCTTGAATCATCTTCATTTTGCTAAAATACACTAATGACAGCAAAAAGTTTGAGTCTACAACATTTAGTTAAGGTGTGAGAGCCAAAATGAACTTTTTATGGCTTTAAATGCATTTTCAGCCTGATTGTACACTTCAGGTGAAAATGTCAAAATCTTCAAAATGAGCAAAAGCACAATGAAATTAATCCTTGAATCATCTTCATTTTGCTAAAATACACTAATGACAGCAAAAAGTTTGAGTCTACAACATTTAGTTAAGGTGTGAGAGCCAAAATGAACTTTTTATGGCTTTAAATGCATTTTCAGCCTGATTGTACACTTCAGGTGAAAATGTCAAAATCTTCAAAATGAGCAAAAGCACAATGAAATTAATGCTTGAATCATCTTCATTTTGCTAAAATACACTAATGACAGCAAAAAGTTTGAGTCTACAACATTTAGTTAAGGTGTGAGAGCCAAAATGAACTTTTTATGGCTTTAAATGCATTTTCAGCCCGATTGTACACTTCAGGTGAAAATGTCAAAATCTTCAAAATGAGCAAAAGCACAATGAAATTAATGCTTGAATCATCTTCATTTTGCTAAAATACACTAATGACAGCAAAAAGTTTGAGTCTACAACATTTAGTTAAGGTGTGAGAGCCAAAATGAACTTTTTATGGCTTTAAATGCATTTTCAGCCTGATTGTACACTTCAGGTGAAAATGAAAAAAATCTTCAATATGAGCAAAAGCACAATGAAATTAATGCTTGAATCATCTTCATTTTGCTAAAATACACTAATGACAGCAAAAAGTTTGAGTCTACAACATTTAGTTAAGGTGTGAGAGCCAAAATGAACTTTTTATGGCTTTAAATGCATTTTCAGCCCGATTGTACACTTCAGGTGAAAATGTCAAAATCTTCAAAATGAGCAAAAGCACAATGAAATTAATGCTTGAATCATCTTCATTTTGCTAAAATACACTAATGACAGCAAAAAGTTTGAGTCTACAACATTTAGTTAAGGTGTGAGAGCCAAAATGAACTTTTTATGGCTTTAAATGCATTTTCAGCCTGATTGTACACTTCAGGTGAAAATGTCAAAATCTTCAAAATGAGCAAAAGCACAATGAAATTAATGCTTGAATCATCTTCATTTTGCTAACATACACTAATGACAGCAAAAAGTTTGAGTCTACAACATTTAGTTAAGGTGTGAGAGCCAAAATGAACTTTTTATGGCTTTAAATGCATTTTCAGCCTGATTGTACACTTCAGGTGAAAATGTCAAAATCTTCAAAATGTGCAAAAGCACAATGAAATTAATGCTTGAATCATCTTCATTTTGCTAACATACACTAATGACAGCAAAAAGTTTGAGTCTACAACATTTAGTTAAGGTGTGAGAGCCAAAATGAACTTTTTATTGCTTTAAACGCGTTTTCAGCCCCTAATTGTACACTTCAGGTGAAAATGTCAAAATCTTCAAAATGAGCAAAAGCACAATGAAATTAATGCTTGAATCATCTTCATTTTGCTAAAATACACTAATGACAGCAAAAAGTTTGAGTCTACAACATTTAGTTAAGGTGTGAGAGCCAAAATGAACTTTTTATGGCTTTAAATGCATTTTCAGCCCGATTGTACACTTCAGTTGAAAATGTCAAAATCTTCAAAATGAGCAAAAGCACAATGAAATTAATGCTTGAATCATCTTCATTTTGCTAAAATACACTAATGACAGCAAAAAGTTTGAGTCTACAACATTTAGTTAAGGTGTGAGAGCCAAAATGAACTTTTTATGGCTTTAAATGCATTTTCAGCCTGATTGTACACTTCAGGGGAAAATGTCAAAATCTTCAAAATGAGCAAAAGCACAATGAAATTAATGCTTGAATCATCTTCATTTTGCTAACATACACTAATGACAGCAAAAAGTTTGAGTCTACAACATTTAGTTAAGGTGTGAGAGCCAAAATGAACTTTTTATTGCTTTAAACGCGTTTTCAGCCCCTAATTGTACACTTCAGGTGAAAATGTCAAAATCTTCAAAATGAGCAAAAGCACAATGAAATTAATGCTTGAATCATCTTCATTTTGCTAAAATACACTAATGACAGCAAAAAGTTTGAGTCTACAACATTTAGTTAAGGTGTGAGAGCCAAAATGAACTTTTTATGGCTTTAAATGCATTTTCAGCCTGATTGTACACTTCAGGTGAAAATGTCAAAATCTTCAAAATGAGCAAAAGCACAATGAAATTAATCCTTGAATCATCTTCATTTTGCTAAAATACACTAATGACAGCAAAAAGTTTGAGTCTACAACATTTAGTTAAGGTGTGAGAGCCAAAATGAACTTTTTATGGCTTTAAATGCATTTTCAGCCTGATTGTACACTTCAGGTGAAAATGTCAAAATCTTCAAAATGAGCAAAAGCACAATGAAATTAATGCTTGAATCATCTTCATTTTGCTAACATACACTAATGACAGCAAAACGTTTGAGTCTACAACATTTAGTTAAGGTGTGAGAGCCAAAATGAACTTTTTATGGCTTTAAATGCATTTTCAGCCCGATTGTACACTTCAGGTGAAAATGTCAAAATCTTCAAAATGAGCAAAAGCACAATGAAATTAATGCTTGAATCATCTTCATTTTGCAAAAATACACTAATGACAGCAAAAAGTTTGAGTCTACAACATTTAGTTAAGGTGTGAGAGCCAAAATGAACTTTTTATGGCTTTAAATGCATTTTCAGCCCGATTGTACACTTCAGGTGAAAATGTCAAAATCTTCAAAATGAGCAAAAGCACAATGAAATTAATGCTTGAATCATCTTCATTTTGCTAAAATACACTAATGACAGCAAAAAGTTTGAGTCTACAACATTTAGTTAAGGTGTGAGAGCCAAAATGAACTTTTTATGGCTTTAAATGCATTTTCAGCCTGATTGTACACTTCAGGTGAAAATGTCAAAATCTTCAAAATGATCAAAAGCACAATGAAATTAATGCTTGAATCATCTTCATTTTGCTAAAATACACTAATGACAGCAAAAAGTTTGAGTCTACAACATTTAGTTAAGGTGTGAGAGCCAAAATGAACTTTTTATGGCTTTAAATGCATTTTCAGCCCGATTGTACACTTCAGGTGAAAATGTCAAAATCTTCAAAATGAGCAAAAGCACAATGAAATTAATGCTTGAATCATCTTCATTTTGCTAAAATACACTAATGACAGCAAAAAGTTTGAGTCTACAACATTTAGTTAAGGTGTGAGAGCCAAAATGAACTTTTTATGGCTTTAAATGCATTTTCAGCCTGATTGTACACTTCAGGTGAAAATGTCAAAATCTTCAAAATGAGCAAAAGCACAATGAAATTAATGCTTGAATCATCTTCATTTTGCTAACATACACTAATGACAGCAAAAAGTTTGAGTCTACAACATTTAGTTAAGGTGTGAGAGCCAAAATGAACTTTTTATTGCTTTAAACGCGTTTTCAGCCCCTAATTGTACACTTCAGGTGAAAATGTCAAAATCTTCAAAATGAGCAAAAGCACAATGAAATTAATGCTTGAATCATCTTCATTTTGCTAAAATACACTAATGACAGCAAAAAGTTTGAGTCTACAACATTTAGTTAAGGTGTGAGAGCCAAAATGAACTTTTTATGGCTTTAAATGCATTTTCAGCCTGATTGTACACTTCAGGTGAAAATGTCAAAATCTTCAAAATGAGCAAAAGCACAATGAAATTAATGCTTGAATCATCTTCATTTTGCTAAAATACACTAATGACAGCAAAAAGTTTGAGTCTACAACATTTAGTTAAGGTGTGAGAGCCAAAATGAACTTTTTATGGCTTTAAATGCATTTTCAGCCTGATTGTACACTTCAGGTGAAAATGTCAAAATCTTCAAAATGAGCAAAAGCACAATAAAATTAATGCTTGAATCATCTTCATTTTGCTAAAATATACTAATGACAGCAAAAAGTTTGAGTCTACAACATTTAGTTAAGGTGTGAGAGCCAAAATGAACTTTTTATTGCTTTAAACGCGTTTTCAGCCCCAAATTGTACACTTCAGGTGAAAATGTCAAAATCTTCAAAATGAGCAAAAGCACAATGAAATTAATGCTTGAATCATCTTCATTTTGCTAAAATACACTAATGACAGCAAAAAGTTTGAGTCTACAACATTTAGTTAAGGTGTGAGAGCCAAAATTAACTTTTTATGGCTTTAAATGCATTTTCAGCCCGATTGTACACTTCAGGTGAAAATGTCAAAATCTTCAAAATGAGCAAAAGCACAATAAAATTAATGCTTGAATCATCTTCATTTTGCTAAAATATACTAATGACAGCAAAAAGTTTGAGTCTACAACATTTAGTTAAGGTGTGAGAGCCAAAATGAACTTTTTATGGCTTTAAATGCATTTTCAGCCTGATTGTACACTTCAGGTGAAAATGTCAAAATCTTCAAAATGAGCAAAAGCACAATGAAATTAATGGTTGAATCATCTTCATTTTGCTAACATACACTAATGACAGCAAAAAGTTTGAGTCTACAACATTTAGTTAAGGTGTGAGAGCCAAAATGAACTTTTTATGGCTTTAAATGCATTTTCAGCCTGATTGTACACTTCAGGTGAAAATGTCAAAATCTTCAAAATGAGCAAAAGCACAATGAAATTAATGCTTGAATCATCTTCATTTTGCTAAAATACACTAATGACAGCAAAAAGTTTGAGTCTACAACATTTAGTTAAGGTGTGAGAGCCAAAATGAACTTTTTATGGCTTTAAATGCATTTTCAGCCCGATTGTACACTTCAGGTGAAAATGTCAAAATCTTCAAAATGAGCAAAAGCACAATGAAATTAATGCTTGAATCATCTTCATTTTGCTAAAATACACTAATGACAGCAAAAAGTTTGAGTCTACAACATTTAGTTAAGGTGTGAGAGCCAAAATGAACTTTTTATGGCTTTAAATGCATTTTCAGCCTGATTGTACACTTCAGGTGAAAATGTCAAAATCTTCAAAATGAGCAAAAGCACAATGAAATTAATGCTTGAATCATCTTCATTTTGCTAACATACACTAATGACAGCAAAAAGTTTGAGTCTACAACATTTAGTTAAGGTGTGAGAGCCAAAATGAACTTTTTATGGCTTTAAATGCATTTTCAGCCCGATTGTACACTTCAGGTGAAAATGTCAAAATCTTCAAAATGAGCAAAAGCACAATGAAATTAATTCTTCGAATCATCTTCATTTTGCTAAAATACACTAATGACAGCAAAAAGTTTGAGTCTACAACATTTAGTTAAGGTGTGAGAGCCAAAATGAACTTTTTATGGCTTTAAATGCATTTTCAGCCTGATTGTACACTTCAGGTGAAAATGTCAAAATCTTCAAAATGAGCAAAAGCACAATGAAATTAATGCTTGAATCATCTTCATTTTGCTAAAATACACTAATGACAGCAAAAAGTTTGAGTCTACAACATTTAGTTAAGGTGTGAGAGCCAAAATGAACTTTTTATGGCTTTAAATGCATTTTCAGCCCGATTGTACACTTCAGGTGAAAATGTCAAAATCTTCAAAATGAGCAAAAGCACAATGAAATTAATGCTTGAATCATCTTCATTTTGCTAAAATACACTAATGACAGCAAAAAGTTTGAGTCTACAACATTTAGTTAAGGTGTGAGAGCCAAAATGAACTTTTTATGGCTTTAAATGCATTTTCAGCCTGATTGTACACTTCAGGTGAAAATGTCAAAATCTTCAAAATGAGCAAAAGCACAATGAAATTAATGGTTGAATCATCTTCATTTTGCTAACATACACTAATGACAGCAAAAAGTTTGAGTCTACAACATTTAGTTAAGGTGTGAGAGCCAAAATGAACTTTTTATTGCTTTAAACGCGTTTTCAGCCCCTAATTGTACACTTCAGGTGAAAATGTCAAAATCTTCAAAATGAGCAAAAGCACAATGAAATTAATGCTTGAATCATCTTCATTTTGCTAAAATACACTAATGACAGCAAAAAGTTTGAGTCTACAACATTTAGTTAAGGTGTGAGAGCCAAAATGAACTTTTTATGGCTTTAAATGCATTTTCAGCCCGATTGTACACTTCAGGTGAAAATGTCAAAATCTTCAAAATGAGCAAAAGCACAATGAAATTAATGCTTGAATCATCTTCATTTTGCTAAAATACACTAATGACAGCAAAAAGTTTGAGTCTACAACATTTAGTTAAGGTGTGAGAGCCAAAATGAACTTTTTATGGCTTTAAATGCATTTTCAGCCTGATTGTACACTTCAGGTGAAAATGTCAAAATCTTCAAAATGAGCAAAAGCACAATGAAATTAATGCTTGAATCATCTTCATTTTGCTAACATACACTAATGACAGCAAAAAGTTTGAGTCTACAACATTTAGTTAAGGTGTGAGAGCCAAAATGAACTTTTTATGGCTTTAAATGCATTTTCAGCCTGATTGTACACTTCAGGTGAAAATGTCAAAATCTTCAAAATGAGCAAAAGCACAATGAAATTAATGCTTGAATCATCTTCATTTTGCTAACATACACTAATGACAGCAAAAAGTTTGAGTCTACAACATTTAGTTAAGGTGTGAGAGCCAAAATGAACTTTTTATGGCTTTAAATGCATTTTCAGCCCGATTGTACACTTCAGGTGAAAATGTCAAAATCTTCAAAATGAGCAAAAGCACAATGAAATTAATGCTTGAATCATCTTCATTTTGCTAAAATACACTAATGACAGCAAAAAGTTTGAGTCTACAACATTTAGTTAAGGTGTGAGAGCCAAAATGAACTTTTTATGGCTTTAAATGCATTTTCAGCCCGATTGTACACTTCAGGTGAAAATGTCAAAATCTTCAAAATGAGCAAAAGCACAATGAAATTAATGCTTGAATCATCTTCATTTTGCTAAAATACACTAATGACAGCAAAAAGTTTGAGTCTACAACATTTAGTTAAGGTGTGAGAGCCAAAATGAACTTTTTATGGCTTTAAATGCATTTTCAGCCCGATTGTACACTTCAGGTGAAAATGTCAAAATCTTCAAAATGAGCAAAAGCACAATGAAATTAATGCTTGAATCATCTTCATTTTGCTAAAATACACTAATGACAGCAAAAAGTTTGAGTCTACAACATTTAGTTAAGGTGTGAGAGCCAAAATGAACTTTTTATGGCTTTAAATGCATTTTCAGCCCGATTGTACACTTCAGGTGAAAATGTCAAAATCTTCAAAATGAGCAAAAGCACAATGAAATTAATGCTTGAATCATCTTCATTTTGCTAAAATACACTAATGACAGCAAAAAGTTTGAGTCTACAACATTTAGTTAAGGTGTGAGAGCCAAAATGAACTTTTTATGGCTTTAAATGCATTTTCAGCCTGATTGTACACTTCAGGTGAAAATGTCAAAATCTTCAAAATGAGCAAAAGCACAATGAAATTAATGCTTGAATCATCTTCATTTTGCTAACATACACTAATGACAGCAAAACGTTTGAGTCTACAACATTTAGTTAAGGTGTGAGAGCCAAAATGAACTTTTTATGGCTTTAAATGCATTTTCAGCCCGATTGTACACTTCAGGTGAAAATGTCAAAATCTTCAAAATGAGCAAAAGCACAATGAAATTAATGCTTGAATCATCTTCATTTTGCAAAAATACACTAATGACAGCAAAAAGTTTGAGTCTACAACATTTAGTTAAGGTGTGAGAGCCAAAATGAACTTTTTATGGCTTTAAATGCATTTTCAGCCCGATTGTACACTTCAGGTGAAAATGTCAAAATCTTCAAAATGAGCAAAAGCACAATGAAATTAATGCTTGAATCATCTTCATTTTGCTAAAATACACTAATGACAGCAAAAAGTTTGAGTCTACAACATTTAGTTAAGGTGTGAGAGCCAAAATGAACTTTTTATGGCTTTAAATGCATTTTCAGCCTGATTGTACACTTCAGGTGAAAATGTCAAAATCTTCAAAATGAGCAAAAGCACAATGAAATTAATGCTTGAATCATCTTCATTTTGCTAACATACACTAATGACAGCAAAAAGTTTGAGTCTACAACATTTAGTTAAGGTGTGAGAGCCAAAATGAACTTTTTATGGCTTTAAATGCATTTTCAGCCCGATTGTACACTTCAGGTGAAAATGTCAAAATCTTCAAAATGAGCAAAAGCACAATGAAATTAATGCTTGAATCATCTTCATTTTGCTAAAATACACTAATGACAGCAAAAAGTTTGAGTCTACAACATTTAGTTAAGGTGTGAGAGCCAAAATGAACTTTTTATTGCTTTAAACGCGTTTTCAGCCCCTAATTGTACTCTTCAGGTGAAAATGTCAAAATCTTCAAAATGAGCAAATGCACAATGAAATTAATGCTTGAATCATCTTCATTTTGCTAAAATACACTAATGACAGCAAAAAGTTTGAGTCTACAACATTTAGTTAAGGTGTGAGAGCCAAAATGAACTTTTTATGGCTTTAAATGCATTTTCAGCCTGATTGTACACTTCAGGTGAAAATGTCAAAATCTTCAAAATGAGCAAAAGCACAATGAAATTAATGCTTGAATCATCTTCATTTTGCTAAAATACACTAATGACAGCAAAAAGTTTGAGTCTACAACATTTAGTTAAGGTGTGAGAGCCAAAATGAACTTTTTATGGCTTTAAATGCATTTTCAGCCTGATTGTACACTTCAGGTGAAAATGTCAAAATCTTCAAAATGAGCAAAAGCACAATGAAATTAATGCTTGAATCATCTTCATTTTGCTAACATACACTAATGACAGCAAAAAGTTTGAGTCTACAACATTTAGTTAAGGTGTGAGAGCCAAAATGAACTTTTTATGGCTTTAAATGCATTTTCAGCCCGATTGTACACTTCAGGTGAAAATGTCAAAATCTTCAAAATGAGCAAAAGCACAATGAAATTAATGCTTGAATCATCTTCATTTTGCTAAAATACACTAATGACAGCAAAAAGTTTGAATCTACAACATTTAGTTAAGGTGTGAGAGCCAAAATGAACTTTTTATGGCTTTAAATGCATTTTCAGCCCGATTGTACACTTCAGGTGAAAATGTCAAAATCTTCAAAATGAGCAAAAGCACAATGAAATTAATGCTTGAATCATCTTCATTTTGCTAAAATACACTAATGACAGCAAAAAGTTTGAGTCTACAACATTTAGTTAAGGTGTGAGAGCCAAAATGAACTTTTTATGGCTTTAAATGCATTTTCAGCCTGATTGTACACTTCAGGTGAAAATGTCAAAATCTTCAAAATGAGCAAAAGCACAATGAAATTAATGCTTGAATCATCTTCATTTTGCTAAAATACACTAATGACAGCAAAAAGTTTGAGTTAACATTTAGTTAAGGTGTGAGAGCCAAAATGAACTTTTTATGGCTTTAAATGCATTTTCAGCCTGATTGTACACTTCAGGTGAAAATGTCAAAATCTTCAAAATGAGCAAAAGCACAATGAAATTAATGCTTGAATCATCTTCATTTTGCTAACATACACTAATGACAGCAAAAAGTTTGAGTCTACAACATTTAGTTAAGGTGTGAGAGCCAAAATGAACTTTTTATGGCTTTAAATGCATTTTCAGCCCGATTGTACACTTCAGGTGAAAATGTCAAAATCTTCAAAATGAGCAAAAGCACAATGAAATTAATGCTTGAATCATCTTCATTTTGCTAAAATACACTAATGACAGCAAAAAGTTTGAGTCTACAACATTTAGTTAAGGTGTGAGAGCCAAAATGAACTTTTTATGGCTTTAAATGCATTTTCAGCCCGATTGTACACTTCAGGTGAAAATGTCAAAATCTTCAAAATGAGCAAAAGCACAATGAAATTAATGCTTGAATCATCTTCATTTTGCTAAAATACACTAATGACAGCAAAAAGTTTGAGTCTACAACATTTAGTTAAGGTGTGAGAGCCAAAATGAACTTTTTATGGCTTTAAATGCATTTTCAGCCCGATTGTACACTTCAGGTGAAAATGTCAAAATCTTCAAAATGAGCAAAAGCACAATGAAATTAATGCTTGAATCATCTTCATTTTGCTAAAATACACTAATGACAGCAAAAAGTTTGAGTCTACAACATTTAGTTAAGGTTTGAGAGCCAAAATGAACTTTTTATGGCTTTAAATGCATTTTCAGCCTGATTGTACACTTCAGGTGAAAATGTCAAAATCTTCAAAATGAGCAAAAGCACAATGAAATTAATGCTTGAATCATCTTCATTTTGCTAACATACACTAATGACAGCAAAAAGTTTGAGTCTACAACATTTAGTTAAGGTGTGAGAGCCAAAATGAACTTTTTATGGCTTTAAATGCATTTTCAGCCCGATTGTACACTTCAGGTGAAAATGTCAAAATCTTCAAAATGAGCAAAAGCACAATGAAATTAATGCTTGAATCATCTTCATTTTGCTAAAATACACTAATGACAGCAAAAAGTTTGAGTCTACAACATTTAGTTAAGGTGTGAGAGCCAAAATGAACTTTTTATGGCTTTAAATGCATTTTCAGCCCGATTGTACACTTCAGGTGAAAATGTCAAAATCTTCAAAATGAGCAAAAGCACAATGAAATTAATGCTTGAATCATCTTCATTTTGCTAAAATACACTAATGACAGCAAAAAGTTTGAGTCTACAACATTTAGTTAAGGTGTGAGAGCCAAAATGAACTTTTTATGGCTTTAAATGCATTTTCAGCCCGATTGTACACTTCAGGTGAAAATGTCAAAATCTTCAAAATGAGCAAAAGCACAATGAAATTAATGCTTGAATCATCTTCATTTTGCTAAAATACACTAATGACAGCAAAAAGTTTGAGTCTACAACATTTAGTTAAGGTGTGAGAGCCAAAATGAACTTTTTATGGCTTTAAATGCATTTTCAGCCTGATTGTACACTTCAGGTGAAAATGTCAAAATCTTCAAAATGAGCAAAAGCACAATGAAATTAATGCTTGAATCATCTTCATTTTGCTAACATACACTAATGACAGCAAAAAGTTTGAGTCTACAACATTTAGTTAAGGTGTGAGAGCCAAAATGAACTTTTTATGGCTTTAAATGCATTTTCAGCCCGATTGTACACTTCAGGTGAAAATGTCAAAATCTTCAAAATGAGCAAAAGCACAATGAAATTAATGCTTGAATCATCTTCATTTTGCTAAAATACACTAATGACAGCAAAAAGTTTGAATCTACAACATTTAGTTAAGGTGTGAGAGCCAAAATGAACTTTTTATGGCTTTAAATGCATTTTCAGCCCGATTGTACACTTCAGGTGAAAATGTCAAAATCTTCAAAATGAGCAAAAGCACAATGAAATTAATGCTTGAATCATCTTCATTTTGCTAAAATACACTAATGACAGCAAAAAGTTTGAGTCTACAACATTTAGTTAAGGTGTGAGAGCCAAAATGAACTTTTTATGGCTTTAAATGCATTTTCAGCCTGATTGTACACTTCAGGTGAAAATGTCAAAATCTTCAAAATGAGCAAAAGCACAATGAAATTAATGCTTGAATCATCTTCATTTTGCTAAAATACACTAATGACAGCAAAAAGTTTGAGTTAACATTTAGTTAAGGTGTGAGAGCCAAAATGAACTTTTTATGGCTTTAAATGCATTTTCAGCCTGATTGTACACTTCAGGTGAAAATGTCAAAATCTTCAAAATGAGCAAAAGCACAATGAAATTAATGCTTGAATCATCTTCATTTTGCTAACATACACTAATGACAGCAAAAAGTTTGAGTCTACAACATTTAGTTAAGGTGTGAGAGCCAAAATGAACTTTTTATGGCTTTAAATGCATTTTCAGCCCGATTGTACACTTCAGGTGAAAATGTCAAAATCTTCAAAATGAGCAAAAGCACAATGAAATTAATGCTTGAATCATCTTCATTTTGCTAAAATACACTAATGACAGCAAAAAGTTTGAGTCTACAACATTTAGTTAAGGTGTGAGAGCCAAAATGAACTTTTTATGGCTTTAAATGCATTTTCAGCCCGATTGTACACTTCAGGTGAAAATGTCAAAATCTTCAAAATGAGCAAAAGCACAATGAAATTAATGCTTGAATCATCTTCATTTTGCTAAAATACACTAATGACAGCAAAAAGTTTGAGTCTACAACATTTAGTTAAGGTGTGAGAGCCAAAATGAACTTTTTATGGCTTTAAATGCATTTTCAGCCTGATTGTACACTTCAGGTGAAAATGTCAAAATCTTCAAAATGAGCAAAAGCACAATGAAATTAATGCTTGAATCATCTTCATTTTGCTAACATACACTAATGACAGCAAAAAGTTTGAGTCTACAACATTTAGTTAAGGTGTGAGAGCCAAAATGAACTTTTTATGGCTTTAAATGCATTTTCAGCCCGATTGTACACTTCAGGTGAAAATGTCAAAATCTTCAAAATGAGCAAAAGCACAATGAAATTAATGCTTGAATCATCTTCATTTTGCTAAAATACAGTAATGACAGCAAAAAGTTTGAGTCTACAACATTTAGTTAAGGTGTGAGAGCCAAAATGAACTTTTTATGGCTTTAAATGCATTTTCAGCCTGATTGTACACTTCAGGTGAAAATGTCAAAATCTTCAAAATGAGCAAAAGCACAATGAAATTAATGCTTGAATCATCTTCATTTTGCTAAAATACACTAATGACAGCAAAAAGTTTGAGTCTACAACATTTAGTTAAGGTGTGAGAGCCAAAATGAACTTTTTATGGCTTTAAATGCATTTTCAGCCTGATTGTACACTTCAGGTGAAAATGTCAAAATCTTCAAAATGAGCAAAAGCACAATGAAATTAATGCTTGAATCATCTTCATTTTGCTAACATACACTAATGACAGCAAAAAGTTTGAGTCTACAACATTTAGTTAAGGTGTGAGAGCCAAAATGAACTTTTTATTGCTTTAAACGCGTTTTCAGCCCCTAATTGTACACTTCAGGTGAAAATGTCAAAATCTTCAAAATGAGCAAAAGCACAATGAAATTAATGCTTGAATCATCTTCATTTTGCTAAAATACACTAATGACAGCAAAAAGTTTGAGTCTACAACATTTAGTTAAGGTGTGAGAGCCAAAATGAACTTTTTATGGCTTTAAATGCATTTTCAGCCTGATTGTACACTTCAGGTGAAAATGTCAAAATCTTCAAAATGAGCAAAAGCACAATGAAATTAATGCTTGAATCATCTTCATTTTGCTAAAATACACTAATGACAGCAAAAAGTTTGAGTCTACAACATTTAGTTAAGGTGTGAGAGCCAAAATGAACTTTTTATGGCTTTAAATGCATTTTCAGCCTGATTGTACACTTCAGGTGAAAATGTCAAAATCTTCAAAATGAGCAAAAGCACAATGAAATTAATGCTTGAATCATCTTCATTTTGCTAAAATACACTAATGACAGCAAAAAGTTTGAGTCTACAACATTTAGTTAAGGTGTGAGAGCCAAAATGAACTTTTTATGGCTTTAAATGCATTTTCAGCCTGATTGTACACTTCAGGTGAAAATGTCAAAATCTTCAAAATGAGCAAAAGCACAATGAAATTAATGCTTGAATCATCTTCATTTTGCTAACATACACTAATGACAGCAAAAAGTTTGAGTCTACAACATTTAGTTAAGGTGTGAGAGCCAAAATGAACTTTTTATGGCTTTAAATGCATTTTCAGCCTGATTGTACACTTCAGGTGAAAATGTCAAAATCTTCAAAATGAGCAAAAGCACAATGAAATTAATGCTTGAATCATCTTCATTTTGCTAACATACACTAATGACAGCAAAAAGTTTGAGTCTACAACATTTAGTTAAGGTGTGAGAGCCAAAATGAACTTTTTATGGCTTTAAATGCATTTTCAGCCCGATTGTACACTTCAGGTGAAAATGTCAAAATCTTCAAAATGAGCAAAAGCACAATGAAATTAATGCTTGAATCATCTTCGATTTGCAAAAATACACTAATGACAGCAAAAAGTTTGAGTCTACAACATTTAGTTAAGGTGTGAGAGCCAAAATGAACTTTTTATGGCTTTAAATGCATTTTCAGCCCGATTGTACACTTCAGGTGAAAATGTCAAAATCTTCAAAATGAGCAAAAGCACAATGAAATTAATGCTTGAATCATCTTCATTTTGCTAACATACACTAATGACAGCAAAAAGTTTGAGTCTACAACATTTAGTTAAGGTGTGAGAGCCAAAATGAACTTTTTATGGCTTTAAATGCATTTTCAGCCTGATTGTACACTTCAGGTGAAAATGTCAAAATCTTCAAATGAGCAAAAGCACAATGAAATTAATGCTTGAATCATCTTCATTTTGCTAACATACACTAATGACAGCAAAAAGTTTGAGTCTACAACATTTAGTTAAGGTGTGAGAGCCAAAATGAACTTTTTATGGCTTTAAACGCGTTTTCAGCCCCTAATTGTACACTTCAGGTGAAAATGTCAAAATCTTCAAAATGAGCAAAAGCACAATGAAATTAATGCTTGAATCATCTTCATTTTGCTAAAATACACTAATGACAGCAAAAAGTTTGAGTCTACAACATTTAGTTAAGGTGTGAGAGCCAAAATGAACTTTTTATTGCTTTAAATGCATTTTCAGCCCGATTGTACACTTCAGGTGAAAATGTCAAAATCTTCAAAATGAGCAAAAGCACAATGAAATTAATGCTTGAATCATCTTCATTTTGCTAAAATACACTAATGACAGCAAAAAGTTTGAGTCTACAACATTTAGTTAAGGTGTGAGAGCCAAAATGAACTTTTTATTGCTTTAAACGCGTTTTCAGCCCCTAATTGTACACTTCAGGTGAAAATGTCAAAATCTTCAAAATGAGCAAAAGCACAATGAAATTAATGCTTGAATCATCTTCATTTTGCTAAAATACACTAATGACAGCAAAAAGTTTGAGTCTACAACATTTAGTTAAGGTGTGAGAGCCAAAATGAACTTTTTATGGCTTTAAATGCATTTTCAGCCCGATTGTACACTTCAGGTGAAAATGACAAAATCTTCAAAATGAGCAAAAGCACAATGAAATTAATGCTTGAATCATCTTCATTTTGCTAAAATACACTAATGACAGCAAAAAGTTTGAGTCTACAACATTTAGTTAAGGTGTGAGAGCCAAAATGAACTTTTTATGGCTTTAAATGCATTTTCAGCCCGATTGTACACTTCAGGTGAAAATGTCAAAATCTTCAAAATGAGCAAAAGCACAATGAAATTAATGCTTGAATCATCTTCATTTTGCTAAAATACACTAATGACAGCAAAAAGTTTGAGTCTACAACATTTAGTTAAGGTGTGAGAGCCAAAATGAACTTTTTATGGCTTTAAATGCATTTTCAGCCTGATTGTACACTTCAGGTGAAAATGTCAAAATCTTCAAAATGAGCAAAAGCACAATGAAATTAATGCTTGAATCATCTTCATTTTGCTAACATACACTAATGACAGCAAAAAGTTTGAGTCTACAACATTTAGTTAAGGTGTGAGAGCCAAAATGAACTTTTTATTGCTTTAAACGCGTTTTCAGCCCCTAATTGTACACTTCAGGTGAAAATGTCAAAATCTTCAAAATGAGCAAAAGCACAATGAAATTAATGCTTGAATCATCTTCATTTTGCTAAAATACACTAATGACAGCAAAAAGTTTGAGTTTACAACATTTAGTTAAGGTGTGAGAGCCAAAATGAACTTTTTATGGCTTTAAATGCATTTTCAGCCTGATTGTACACTTCAGGTGAAAATGTCAAAATCTTCAAAATGAGCAAAAGCACAATGAAATTAATGCTTGAATCATCTTCATTTTGCTAACATACACTAATGACAGCAAAAAGTTTGAGTCTACAACATTTAGTTAAGGTGTGAGAGCCAAAATGAACTTTTTATGGCTTTAAATGCATTTTCAGCCTGATTGTACACTTCAGGTGAAAATGTCAAAATCTTCAAAATGAGCAAAAGAACAATGAAATTAATGCTTGAATCATCTTCATTTTGCTAAAATACACTAATGACAGCAAAAAGTTTGAGTCTACAACATTTAGTTAAGGTGTGAGAGCCAAAATGAACTTTTTATGGCTTTAAATGCATTTTCAGCCTGATTGTACACTTCAGGTGAAAATGTCAAAATCTTCAAAATGAGCAAAAGCACAATAAAATTAATGCTTGAATCATCTTCATTTTGCTAAAATATACTAATGACAGCAAAAAGTTTGAGTCTACAACATTTAGTTAAGGTGTGAGAGCCAAAATGAACTTTTTATTGCTTTAAACGCGTTTTCAGCCCCTAATTGTACACTTCAGGTGAAAATGTCAAAATCTTCAAAATGAGCAAAAGCACAATGAAATTAATGCTTGAATCATCTTCATTTTGCTAAAATACACTAATGACAGCAAAAAGTTTGAGTCTACAACATTTAGTTAAGGTGTGAGAGCCAAAACGAACTTTTTATGGCTTTAAATGCATTTTCAGCCTGATTGTACACTTCAGGTGAAAATGTCAAAATCTTCAAAATGAGCAAAAGCACAATGAAATTAATGCTTGAATCATCTTCATTTTGCTAACATACACTAATGACAGCAAAAAGTTTGAGTCTACAACATTTAGTTAAGGTGTGAGAGCCAAAATGAACTTTTTATGGCTTTAAATGCATTTTCAGCCCGATTGTACACTTCAGGTGAAAATGTCAAAATCTTCAAAATGAGCAAAAGCACAATAAAATTAATGCTTGAATCATCTTCATTTTGCTAAAATATACTAATGACAGCAAAAAGTTTGAGTCTACAACATTTAGTTAAGGTGTGAGAGCCAAAATGAACTTTTTATTGCTTTAAACGCGTTTTCAGCCCCTAATTGTACACTTCAGGTGAAAATGTCAAAATCTTCAAAATGAGCAAATGCACAATGAAATTAATGCTTGAATCATCTTCATTTTGCTAAAATACACTAATGACAGCAAAAAGTTTGAGTCTACAACATTTAGTTAAGGTGTGAGAGCCAAAATGAACTTTTTATGGCTTTAAATGC
>NW_028233582.1:0-40162 GCF_054856555.1 Leptonotus elevatus | reverse complement strand
TTTCAAAGTAGGGTTTCTAAACTAGGGGTTAGGGGTTTCAAGTAGAATTGTTTAAATCTAGGGTTAGGGTGTTATAGTAGGGTTTATAACGAGGGTTAGGGTAACGAAGTAGGGTTTTAAACTAGGGTTAGGGTTACAAAGAAGGGTTTAAAACTAGGGTAAGGGTTTCAAAGTAGGGATTTAAACTAGGGTTAGGGTAACAAAGTAGGGTTTAAAACTAGGGGTTAGGGTTTCAAAGTATAGTTTTAAACTAGGGTTAGGGTTTCAAAGTAGGGGTTTAAACTAGGGTTACGGGTTACAAAGTAGGGTTTTAAACTAGGGTTAGGGTTACAAAGAAGGTTTTAAAACTAGTGGTTAGGGTTTCAAAGTAGGTTTTAAACTAGGGTTAGGGTTTCAAATAGGGTTTAAAAACTATGGTTAAGGGTTTCAAAGTAGTGTTTTAAACTAAGGTTAGGGTTTCAAAGTAGGGTTTTTAAACTAGGGATAGGGTTTCAAATTAGGGGTTTAAACTAGGGTTAGGGGTTAAAAGGAGGGGGTTTAAACTAGGGTTAGGGTTACAAACAAGGGTTTAAAACTAGGGTTATGGTTTCAAATTAGGGTTTAAAACTAGGTTTAGGGTTACAAAAAAGGGTTTTAACTAGGGTTAGGGTTTCAAAGTAGGGGGTTTTAACAAGGGTTAGGGTTTCAAAGTAGGGGTTTAAACTAGGGTTAGGGTTACAAAGTTGGGTTTAAACTAGGTTAACGGTTACAAAGTAGGGTTTTAAACTAGGGTTAGGTTTACAAAGTAGGGTTTTAAACTAGGGTTAGGGTTTCAAATAGGGTTTTAAACTAGGGTTAGGGTTTCAAAGTAGGGTTTTAAACTAGGGTAAGGTTTACAAAGTAGGGTTTTAAACTAGGGTTAGGGTTTCAAAGTATAGTTTTAAACTAGGGTTAGGGTTTCAAAGTAGGGGTTTTAAACTAGGGTTAGGGTACCAAGTATGGGTTTAAACTAGGGTTAGGGTTACAAAGAAGGGTTTAAAACTAGTGGTTAGGGTTTCAAAGTAGGGTTTTAAACTAGGTTAGGGTTACAAAGTAAGGGTTTAAACTAGGGTTAGGGTTTTCAAAGTAGGGTTCTAAACTAGGGTTAGGGTTTCAAAGAATTGTTAAAATCTAGGTTAGGGTGTTATATAGAGGTTTATAACGAGGGTTAGGGTAACAAAGTAGGGTTTTAAACTAGGGTTAGGGTTACAAAGAAGGGTTTAAAACTAGGTAAGGGTTTCAAAGTAGGGTTTTAAACTAGGGTTAGGGTTACAAAGTAGGGTTTTAAACTAGGGTTAGGGTTTCAAAGTAGGGGTTTAAACTAGGGTTAGGGTAACAAAGTAGGGTTTGAAACTAGGGTTAGGGTTTCAAAGTATAGTTTTAAACTAGGGTTAGGGTTTCAAAGTAGGGGTTTAAACTAGGGTAAGGGTTATAAAATAGGGTTTTAAAACTAGGGTTAAGGTTACAAACAAGGGTTTAAAACTAGGGTTAGGGTTTCAAATTAGGGTTTAAAACTAGGGTTAGGGTTTCAAAGTAGGGGTTTTAACTAGGGTTAGGTTTCAAAGTAGGATTTTAAACTAGGGTTAGGGTTAAAAAGTAGGGTTTAACCTAGGGTTAAGGTTACAAAGTAGGGTTTTAAACTAGGTTAGGGTTTCAAAGTAGGGGTTTAAACTAGGGTTAGGGTTTCACAGTAGGGTTTAAAACTAGGGTTAGGGTTTCAAAGTAGGGTTCTAAACTAGGGCTAGGTTTCAAAGTAGGGTTTTAAACTAGGGTTAGGGTTATAAAGTAGGGTTTTAAACTAGGGTTAAGGTTTCAAATTAGTGTTTTAAACTAGGGTTAGGGTTTCAAAGTAAGGTTTTAAACTAGGTTTAGGGTTACAAAGTAGGGTTTTAAACTAGGGTTAGGATTACAAATAAGGGTTTTAAAACTAGGGTTAGGGTTTTAAAGTAGGGTTTTAAAACTAGGGTAAGTGTTTCAAAGTAGGGGTTTAAACTAGGTTAAGGGTTTCAAAGTAGGGGGTTTAAACTAGGGTTAGGGTTTCAAAGTAGGGGTTTAAACTAGGGTTAGGGTTACAAAGTAGGGTTTAAAAACTAGGGTTAGGGTTTCAAAGTCGGGTTCTAAACTAGGTTAGGGTTTCAAAGAATTGTTTAAATCTTGGGTTAGGGTTTATAGTAGGGTTTTAAACTAGGGTTAGGGTTTCAAAGTAGGGTTTAAAACGAGGGTTAGGGTAACAAAGTAGGGTTTTAACCTAGGGTTAGGGTTACAAAGAAGGGTTTAAAACTAGGGTTAGGGTTTCAAAGTAGGGTTTTAAACTAGCGTTAGGGTTACAAAGTAGGGTTTTAAACTAGGGTTAGGGTTTCAAAGTAAGGGTTTAAACTAGGGTTTAGGGTAACAAAGTAGGGTTTAAAACAAGGGTTAGGGTTTCAAAGTAGGGGTTTAAACTAGGGTTACGGTTTCAAAGTAGGGGTTTAAACTAGGGTTAGGGTTACAAAGAAGGTTGTAAAACTAGGGTTAGGGTTTCAAAGTAGGGGTTTAAACTAGGGTTAGGGTTTCAAAGTAGGGGTTTAAACTAGGGTTAGGGTTACAAAGTATGGGTTTAAACTAGGGTTAGGGTTACAAAGAAGGGTTTAAAACTAGGGTTAGGGTTTCAAAGTAGGGTTTTAAACTAGGGTTAGGGTTTCAAAGTAGGGGTTTAAACTAGGGTTAGGGTTACAAAGTAGGGTTTTAAACTAGGGTTAGGGTTACAAAGAAGGGTTTAAAACTAGTGTTAGGGTTTCAAAGTAGGGGTTTAAACTAGGTTAGGGTTACAAAGTATGGGTTTACAACTAGGGTTAGGGTTACAAAGAAGGGTTTAAAACTAGGGTTAGGGTTTCAAAGTAGGGTTTTAAACTAGGGTTAGGGTTTCAAAGTAGGGGGTTTAAACTAGGGTTAGGGTTTCAAAGAAGTGGTTTAAACTAGGGTTAGGGTTACTAAGTAGGGTTTAAACTAGGGTTAGGGTTACAAAGAAGGGTTTAAAACTAGTGTTAGGGTTTTAAAGTAGGGTTTTAAACTAGGGTTAGGGTTTCAAATAGGTTTAAAACTAGGGTTAGTTTTTCAAAGTAGGGTTTTAAACTAGGGTTAGGGTTACAAAGTAAGGTTTTAAAATAGGGTTAGGGTTTCAAAGTAGGGGTTTAAACTAGGGTTAGGGTTATAAAGTAGGGTTTTAAACTAGGGTTAAGGTTACAAACAAGGGTTTAAAACTAGGGTTAGGGGTTTCAAATTAGGGTTTAAAACTAGGGTTAGGGTTACAAAAAAGGGTTTTAAATTAGGGGTAGGGTTTCAAAGTAGGGGTTTAAACTAGGGTTAGGGTTTCAAAGTAGTGGTTTAAACTAGGGTTAGGGTTACTAAGTAGGGTTTAAACTAGGGTTAGGGTTACAAAGAAGGGTTTAAAACTAGTGTTAGGGTTTCAAAGTAGGGTTTTAAACTAGGGTTAGGGTTTCAAATAGGGTTTAAAACTAGGTTAGGGTTTCAAAGTAGGGTTTTAAACTAGGGTTAGGGTACAAAGTAGGGTTTTAAACTAGGGTTAGGGTTTCAAAGTAGGGGTTAAAACTAGGGTAAGGGTTATAAAGTAGGGTTTTAAACTAGGGTTAAGGTTACAAACAAGGGTTTAAAACTAGGGTTAGGGTTTCAAATTGGGGTTTAAAACTAGGGTTTGGTTCAAAGTAGGGTCTTTTAACTAGGGTTAGGGTTTCAAAGTAGGGGTTTAAACTAGGGTTAGGGTTACAAAGTAGGGTTTAAACTAGGGTTAAGGTTACAAAGTAAGGTTTTAAACTAGGATTAGGGTTTCAAAGTAGGGGTTTAAACTAGGGTTAGGGTTTCAAAGTAGGGGTTTAAAACTAGGGTTAGGGTTTCAAGTAGGGTTCTAAACTAGGGTTAGGGTTTCAAAGTAGGGTTTTAAACTAGGGTTAGGGTTTCAAAGTAGAGGTTTAAACTAGGGTTATGGTTTCAAAGTAGGGTTTTAAACTAGGGTTAGGGTTAAAAGAAGGGTTTAAACTAGGGTTAAGGTTTCAAAGTAGGGTTTTAAACTAGGGTTAGGTTTACAAAGTAGGGTTTTAAACTAGGGTAAGAATTTCAAAATAGGGGTTTAAACTAGGGTTAGGGTTACAAAGTAGGGTTAAAACTAGGTTAGAGTTTCAAAGTAGGGTTCTAAACTAGGGTTAGGGTTTCAAGAATTGTTTAAATCTCGGGTTAGGGTTTTATAGTAGGGTTTTAAACTAGGGTTAGGTTTCAAAGTAGGGTTTAAAACGAGGGTTAGGGTAACAAAGTAGGGTTTTAAACTAGGGTTAGGGTTACAAAGAAGGGTTTAAAACTAGGGTTAGGGTTTCAAAGTAGGGTTTTAAACTAGGGTAAGGGTTTCAAAGTAGGGGTTTAAACTAGGGATAGGGTAACAAAGTAGGGTTTAAAACTAGGGTTAGGGTTTCAAAGTAGGGGTTTAAACTAGGGTTAGGGTATCAAAGATGGGTTTAAAACTAGGGTTAGGGTTTCAAAGTAGGGTTTTAAACTTGGGTTAGGGTTTCAAAATAGGGGTTTAAACTTGGGTTAGGGTTTCAAAGTAGGGGTTTAAACTAGGGTTAGGGTTATAAAGTAGGGTTTCAAACTAGGGTTAAGGTTTCAAATTAGTGTTTTAAACTAGGGTTAGGGTTTCAAAGTAGGGTTTTAAACTAGGGTTAGGGTTACAAAGTAGGGTTTTAAACTAGGGTTAGGGTTTCAAAAGTAGGGGTTTAAACTAGGGTTAGGGTTTCAAAGTAGGGGTTTAAACTAGGGTTAGGGTTTTAAAGATGGGTTTAAAACTAGGGTTAGGGTTACAAAGAAGGGTTTAAAACTAGGGTTAGGGTTTCAAAGTAGGGTTTTAAACTAGGGTTAGGGTTACAAAGTAGGGTTTTAAACTAGGGTTAGGGTTTCAAAGTAGGGGTTTAAACTAGGGTAAGGGTTATAAAATAGGGTTTTAAACTAGGGTTAAGGTTACAAACAAGGGTTTAAAACTAGGGTTAGGGTTTCAAATTAGGGTTTAAAACTAGGGTTAGGGTTTCAAAGTAGGGGTTTTAACTAGGGTTAGGGTTTCAAAGTAGGATTTTAAACTACTAGGTAGGGTTCTAAACTAGGGTTAGGGTTTCAAAGTAGGATTTTAAACTAGGGTTAGGGTTTCAAAGTAGAGGTTTAAACTAGGGTTATGGTTTCAAAGTAGGGGTTTAAACTAGGGTTAGGGTTAAAAGAAGGGTTTAAAACTAGGGTTAAGGTTTCAAAGTAGGGTTTTAAACTAGGGTTAGGTTTACAAAGTAGGGTTTTAAACTAGGGTAAGAATTTCAAAATAGGGGTTTAAACTAGGGTTAGGGTTACAAAGTAGGGTTTAAAACTAGGGTTAGAGTTTCAAAGTAGGGTTCTAAACTAGGGTTAGGGTTTCAAAGAATTGTTTAAATCTCGGGTTAGGGTTTTATAGTAGGGTTTAAACTAGGGTTAGGGTTTCAAAGTAGGGTTTAAAACGAGGGTTAGGGTAACAAAGTAGGGTTTTAAACTAGGGTTAGGGTTACAAAGAAGGGTTTAAAACTGGGGTTAGGGTTTCAAAGTAGGGTTTTAAACTAGGTAAGGGTTTTCAAAGTAGGGGTTTAAACTAGGGATAGGGTAACAAAGTAGGGTTTAAAACTAGGGTTAGGGTTTCAAAGTAGGGGTTTTAAACTTGGGTTAGGGTTTCAAAATAGGGGTTTAAACTTGGGTTAGGGTTTCAAAGTAGGGGTTTAAACTAGGGTTAGGGTTATAAAGTAGGGTTTCAAACTAGGGTTAAGGTTTCAAATTAGTGTTTTAAACTAGGTTAGGGTTTCAAAGTAGGGTTTTAAACTAGGGTTAGGGTTACAAAGTAGGGTTTTAAACTAGGGTTAAGGTTTCAAAGTAGGGGTTTAAAACTAGGGTTAGGGTTTCAAAGTAGGGGTTTAAACTAGGGTTAGGGTTTTAAAGATGGGTTTAAAACTAGGGTTAGGGTTACAAAGAAGTGTTTAAAAACTAGGGTTAGGGTTTCAAAGTAGGGTTTTAAACTAGGTGTAGGGTTACAAAGTAGGGTTTTAAACTAGGGTTAGGGTTTCAAAGTAGGGGTTTTAAACTAGGGTAAGGGTTATAAAATAGGGTTTTAAACTAGGGTTAAGGTTACAAACAAGGGTTTAAAACTAGGGTTAGGGGTTTCAAATTAGGGTTTAAAACTAGGGTTAGGGTTTCAAAGTAGGGGTTTAACTAGGGTTAGGGTTTCAAAGTAGGATTTTAAACTAGGGTTAGGGTTAAAAAGTAGGGTTTAACCTAGGGTTAAGGTTACAAAGTAGGGTTTTAAACTAGGGTTAGGGTTTCAAAGTAGGGGTTTAAACTAGGGTTAGGGTTTCAAAGTAGGGGTTTAAAACTAGGTTAGGGTTTCAAAGTAGGGTTCTAAACTAGGGCTAGGGTTTCAAAGTAGGGTTTTAAACTAGGGTTAGGGTTATAAAGTAGGGTTTTAAACTAGGGTTAAGGTTTCAAATTAGTGTTTTAAACTAGGGTTAGGGTTTTCAAAGTAAGGTTTTAAACTAGGTTTAGGGTTACAAAGTAGGGTTTTTAAACTAGGGTTAGGATTACAAATAAGGGTTTAAAACTAGGGTTAGGGTTTTAAAGTAGGGTTTTAAACTAGGGTAAGTGTTTCAAAGTAGGGGTTTAAACTAGGGTTAGGGTTTCAAAGTAGGGGTTTAAACTAGGGTTAGGGTTTCAAAGTAGGGGTTTAAACTAGGGTTAGGGTTACAAAGTAGGGTTTAAAACTAGGGTTAGGGTTTCAAAGTCGGGTTCTAAACTAGGGTTAGGGTTTCAAAGAATTGTTTAAATCTTGGGTTAGGGTTTTATAGTAGGGTTTTAAACTAGGGTTAGGGTTTCAAAGTAGGGTTTAAAACGAGGGTTAGGGTAACAAAGTAGGGGTTTTAAACTAGGGTTAGGGTTACAAAGAAGGGTTTAAAACTAGGGTTAGGGTTTCAAAGTAGGGTTTTAAACTAGCGTTAGGGTTACAAAGTAGGGTTTTAAACTAGGGTTAGGGTTTCAAAGTAAGGGTTTAAACTAGGGTTAGGGTAACAAAGTAGGGTTTAAAACAAGGGTTAGGGTTTCAAAGTAGGGGTTTAAACTAGGGTTACGGTTCAAAGTAGGGGTTTAAACTAGGGTTAGGGTTACAAAGAAGGGTTTAAAACTAGGGTTAGGGTTTCAAAGTAGGGGTTTAAACTAGGGGTTAGGGTTTCAAAGTAGGGGTTTAAACTAGGGTTAGGGTTACAAAGTATGGGTTTAAACTAGGGTTAGGGTTACAAAGAAGGGTTTAAAACTAGGGTTAGGGTTTCAAAGTAGGGTTTTAAACTAGGGTTAGGGTTTCAAAGTAGGGGTTTAAACTAGGGTTAGGGTTACAAAGTAGGGTTTTAAACTAGGGTTAGGGTTACAAAGAAGGTTTAAAACTAGTGTTAGGGTTTCAAAGTAGGGTTTAAACTAGGGTTAGGGTTACAAAGTATGGGTTTAAACTAGGGTTAGGGTTACAAAGAAGGGTTTAAAACTAGGGTTAGGGTTTCAAGTAGGGTTTTAAACTAGGGTTAGGGTTTCAAAGTAGGGGTTTAAACTAGGGTTAGGGTTTCAAAGAAGTGGTTTAAACTAGGGTTAGGGTTACTAAGTAGGGTTTTAAACTAGGGTTAGGGTTACAAAGAAGGGTTTAAAACTAGTGTTAGGGTTTTAAAGTAGGGTTTTAAACTAGGGTTAGGGTTTCAAATAGGGTTTAAAACTAGGGTTAGTTTTTCAAAGTAGGGTTTTAAACTAGGGTTAGGGTTACAAAGTAAGGTTTTAAAATAGGGTTAGGGTTTCAAAGTAGGGGTTTAAACTAGGGTTAGGGTTATAAAGTAGGGTTTTAAACTAGGGTTAAGGTTACAAACAAGGGTTTAAAACTAGGGTTAGGGTTTCAAATTAGGGTTTAAAACTAGGGTTAGGGTTACAAAAAAGGGTTTTAAATTAGGGGTAGGGTTTCAAAGTAGGGGTTTAAACTAGGGTTAGGGTTTCAAAGTAGTGGTTTAAACTAGGGTTAGGGTTACTAAGTAGGGTTTTAAACTAGGGTTAGGGGTTACAAAGAAGGGTTTAAAACTAGTGTTAGGGTTTCAAAGTAGGGTTTTAAACTAGGGTTAGGGTTTCAAATAGGGTTAAAACTAGGGTTAGGGTTTCAAAGTAGGGTTTTAAACTAGGGTTAGGGTTACAAAGTAGGGTTTTAAACTAGGGTTAGGGTTTCAAAGTAGGGGTTAAAACTAGGGTAAGGGTTATAAAGTAGGGTTTTAAACTAGGGTTAAGGTTACAAACAAGGGTTTAAAACTAGGGTTAGGGTTTCAAATTGGGTTTAAAACTAGGGTTTTGGTTTCAAAGTAGGGTTTTTAACTAGGGTTAGGGTTTCAAAGTAGGGGTTTAAACTAGGGTTAGGGTTACAAAGTAGGGTTTAAACTAGGGTTAAGGTTACAAAGTAAGGTTTTAAACTAGGATTAGGGTTTCAAAGTAGGGGTTTAAACTAGGGTTAGGGTTTCAAGTAGGGTTTAAAACTAGGGTTAGGGTTTCAAAGTAGGGTTCTAAACTAGGGTTAGGGTTTCAAAGTAGGGTTTTAAACTAGGGTTAGGGTTTCAAAGTAGAGGTTTAAACTAGGGTTATGGTTTCAAAGTAGGGGTTTAAACTAGGGTTAGGGTTAAAAGAAGGGTTTAAAACTAGGGTTAAGGTTTCAAAGTAGGGTTTTAAACTAGGGTAAGAATTTCAAAATAGGGGTTTAAACTAGGGTTAGGGTTACAAAGTAGGGTTTAAAACTAGGGTTAGAGTTTCAAAGTAGGGTTCTAAACTAGGGTTAGGGTTTCAAAGAATTGTTTAAATCTCGGGTTAGGGTTTTATAGTAGGGTTTTAAACTAGGGTTAGGGTTTCAAAGTAGGGTTTAAAACGAGGGTTAGGGTAACAAAGTAGGGTTTTAAACTAGGGTTAGGGTTACAAAGAAGGGTTTAAAACTAGGGTTAGGGTTTCAAGTAGGTTTTTAAACTAGGGTAAGGGTTTCAAAGTAGGGGTTTAAACTAGGGATAGGGTAACAAAGTAGGGTTTAAAACTAGGGTTAGGGTTTCAAAGTAGGGGTTTAAACTAGGGTTAGGGTATCAAAGATGGGTTTAAAACTAGGGTTAGGGTTTCAAAGTAGGGTTTTAAACTTGGGTTAGGGTTTCAAAATAGGGGTTTAAACTTGGATTAGGGTTTCAAAGTAGGGTTTAAACTAGGGTTAGGGTTATAAAGTAGGGTTTCAAACTAGGGTTAAGGTTTCAAATTAGTGTTTTAAACTAGGGTTAGGGTTTCAAAGTAGGGTTTTAAACTAGGGTTAGGGTTACAAAGTAGGGTTTTAAACTAGGGTTAGGGTTTCAAAGTAGGGGTTTAAACTAGGGTTAGGGTTTGAAAGTAGGGGTTTAAACTAGGGGTAGAGGGTTTTAAAGATGGGTTTTAAAACTAGGGTTAGGGTTACAAAGAAGGGTTGAAAACTAGGGTTAGGGTTTCAAAGTAGGGTTCTAAACTAGGGTTAGGGTTTCAAAGAATTGTTTAAATCTCCGGTAAGGGTTTTATAGTAGGGTTTTAAACTAGGGTTAGGGTTTTATAAGTAGGGTTTATAACGACGGTTAGGGTAACGAAGTAGGGTTTTAAACTAGGGTTAGGGTTACAAAGAAGGGTTTAAAACTAGGGTAAGGGTTTCAAAGTAGGGTTTTAAACTAGGGTTAGGGTTTCAAAGTAGGGGTTTAAAATAGGGTTAGGGTTTCAAAGTAGGGTTTAAACTAGGGTTAGGGTTACAAAGTAGGGTTTTAAACTAGGGTTAGGGTTTCAAAGTAGGGTTTAAACTAGGGTTAGGGTTATAAAGTAGGGGTTTAAACTAGGGTTAGGGTTACAAAGAAGGGTTTAAAACTAGCGTTAGGGTTTCAAAGTAGGGTTTTAAACTAAGGTTAGGGTTTCAAAGTAGTGTTTAAAACTAAGGTTAGGGTTACAAAGAAGGGTTTAAAACTAGGGTTTGGGTTACAAAGTATGGGTTTAAACTAGGGTTAGGTTACAAAGAAGGGTTTAAAACTAGCGGTTAGGGTTTCAAAGTAGGGTTTTAAACTAGGGTTAGGGTTTCAAAGTAGGGGTTTAAACTAGGGTAAGGGTTTCAAAGTAGGGTTTTAAACTAGGGTTAGGGTTTCAAAGTAGGGGTTTAAACTAGGGTTAGGGTTTCAAAGTAGGGGTTTAAACTAGGGTTAGGGTTTTAAAGTAGGGTTTTAAACTAGGGTTAGGGTTACAAAGAATGGGTTTAAACTAGGGTTAGGGTTTCAAAGTAGGGGTTTAAACTAGGGTTAGGGTTTCAAATTAGGGGTTTAAACTAGGGTTAGGGTTACAAAGAAGGGTTTAAAACTAGGGTTAGGGTTTCAAAGTAGGGTTTTAAACTAGGGTAGGGTTACAAAGTAGGGTTTTAAACTAGGGTTAGGTTTTTCGAAGTAGGGGTTTAAACTAGGGTTAAGGTTACAAAGTAGGGTTCCAAACTAGGGTTAGGATTTCAAAGTAGGGTTTTAAACTAGGGTTAGGGTTTCAAGATAGGGGTTGAAACTAGGGTTAGGGTTTCAAAAGAGGGGTTTAAACTAGGGTTAGGGTTACAAAGAAGGGTTTAAAACTAGGGTATGGTTTTCAAAGTAGGGTTTAAAACTAGGGTTAGGGTTTCAAAGTAGGGTTTTAAACTAGGGTTAGGTTTAAAAAGTAGGGTTTTAAACTAGGGTTAGGGTTTCAAAGTAGGGTTTTAAACTAGGGTTAGGGTTACAAAGTAGGGTTTAAAACTAGGGTTAGGGTTTCAAAGTAGGGTTCTAAACTAGTGTTAGGGTTTCAAAGTAGGGGTTTAAACTAGGGGTTAGGGTAACAAAGTAGGGTTTAAAACTAGGGTTAGGGTTTCAAAGTATAGTTTTAAACTAGGGTTAGGGGTTTCAAAGTAGGGGTTTAAACTAGGGTTAGGGTTACAAAGTATGGGTTTAAACTAGGGTTAGGGTTACAAAGAAGGGTTTAAAACTAGGGTTAGGGTTTCAAAGTAGGGTTTTAAACTAGGGTTAGGGTCTCAAAGTAGGGTTTAAACTAGGGTTAGGGTTTCAAAGTAGGGTTTTAAACTAGGGTAAGGTTACAAAGTAGGGTTTTAAACTAGGGTTAGGGTTTTCAAAGTAGGGGTTTAAACTAGGGTTAGGGGTTACAAAGTATGGGTTTAAACTAGGGTTAGGGTTACAAAGGAAGGGTTTAAAACTAGGGTTAGGGTTTCAAAGTAGGTGTTTTAAACTAGGGTTAGGGTAAAGTAGGGTTCTAAACTAGGGTTAGGGTTTCAAAGAATTGTTTAAATCTAGGGTTAGGGTGTTATAGTAGGGTTTATAACGAGGGTTAGGGTAACGAAGTAGGGTTTTAAACTAGGGTTAGGGTTACAAAGAAGGGTTTAAAACTAGGGTAAGGGTTTCAAAGTAGGGATTTAAACTAGGGTTAGGGTAACAAAGTAGGGTTTAAAACTAGGGTTAGGGTTTCAAAGTATAGTTTTAAACTAGGGTTAGGGTTTCAAAGTAGGGGTTTAAACTAGGGTTACGGGTTACAAAGTAGGGTTTTAAACTAGGGTTAGGGTTACAAAGAAGGGTTTAAAACTAGTGTTAGGGTTTCAAAGTAGGGTTTTAAACTAGGGTTAGGGTTTCAAATAGGGTTTAAAACTATGGTTAGGGTTTCAAAGTAGTGTTTTAAACTAAGGTTAGGGTTTCAAAGTAGGGTTTTAAACTAGGGATAGGGTTTCAAATTAGGGGTTTAAACTAGGGTTAGGGTTAAAAGGAAGGGGTTTAAACTAGGGTTAGGGTTACAAACAAGGGTTTAAAACTAGGGTTATGGTTTCAAATTAGGGTTTAAAACTAGGTTTAGGGTTACAAAAAAGGGTTTTAAACTAGGGTTAGGGTTTCAAAGTAGGGGTTTTAACAAGGGTTAGGGTTTCAAAGTAGGGGTTTAAACTAGGGTTAGGGTTACAAAGTTGGGTTTAAACTAGGGTTAAGGTTACAAAGTAGGGTTTTAAACTAGGGTTAGGTTTACAAAGTAGGGTTTTAAACTAGGGTTAGGGTTTCAAATAGGGTTTTAAACTAGGGTTAGGGTTTCAAAGTAGGGTTTTAAACTAGGGTAAGGTTTACAAAGTAGGGTTTTAAACTAGGGTTAGGGTTTCAAAGTATAGTTTTAAACTAGGGTTAGGGTTTCAAAGTAGGGGTTTAAACTAGGGTTAGGGTTACAAAGTATGGGTTTAAACTAGGGTTAGGGTTACAAAGAAGGGTTTAAAACTAGGGTTAGGGTTTCAAAGTAGGGTTTTAAACTAGGGTTAGGGTTACAAAGTAGGGTTTAAAACTAGGGTTAGGGTTTCAAAGTAGGGTTCTAAACTAGGGTTAGGGTTTCAAAGAATTGTTAAAATCTAGGGTTAGGGTGTTATAGTAGGGTTTATAACGAGGGTTAGGGTAACAAAGTAGGGTTTTAAACTAGGGTTAGGGTTACAAAGAAGGGTTTAAAACTAGGGTAAGGGTTTCAAAGTAGGGTTTTAAACTAGGGTTAGGGTTACAAAGTAGGGTTTTAAACTAGGGTTAGGGTTTCAAAGTAGGGGTTTAAACTAGGGTTAGGGTAACAAAGTAGGGTTTGAAACTAGGGTTAGGGTTTCAAAGTATAGTTTTAAACTAGGGTTAGGGTTTCAAAGTAGGGGTTTAAACTAGGGTTACGGGTTACAAAGTAAGGTTTTAAACTAGGGTTAGGGTTACAAAGAAGGGTTTAAAACTAGTGTTAGGGTTTCAAAGTAGGGTTTTAAACTAGGGTTAGGGTTTCAAATAGGGTTTAAAACTATGGTTAGGGTTTCAAAGTAGTGTTTTAAACAAGGGTTAGGGTTTCAAAGTAGGGTTTTAAACTAGGGATAGGGTTTCAAATTAGGGGTTTAAACTAGGGTTAGGGTTAAAAGGAAGGGGTTTAAACTAGGGTTAGGGTTACAAACAAGGGTTTAAAACTAGGGTTATGGTTTCAAATTAGAGTTTAAAACTAGGGTTAGGGTTACAAAAAGGGTTTTAAACTAGGGTTAGGGTTTCAAAGTAGGGGTTTTAACTAGGGTTAGGGTTTCAAAGTAGGGGTTTAAACTAGGGTTAGGGTTACAAAGTTGGGTTTAAACTAGGGTTAAGGTTACAAAGTAGGGTTTTAAACTAGGGTTATGGTTTCAAAGTAGGGGTTTAAACTAGGGTTAGGGTTTCAAAGTAGGGGTTTAAACTAGGGTTAGGGTTACAAAGAACGGTTTAAAACTAGGGTTAGGGTTTCAAAGTAGGGTTCTAAACTAGGGTTAGGGTTTCAAAGTAGGGTTTTAAACTAAGGTTAGGGTTTCAAAGTAGAGGTTTAAACTAGGGTTAGGGTTTCAAAGTAGGGGTTTAAACTAGGGTTAGGGTTTCAAAGAAGGGTTTAAAACTAGGGTTAGGGTTTCAAAGTAGGGTTTTAAACTAGGGTTAGGTTTACAAAGTAGGGTTTTAAACTAGGGTAAGGGTTTCAAAGTAGGGGTTTAAACTAGGGTTAGGGTTACAAAGTAGGGTTTAAAACTAGGGTTAGGGTTTCAAAGTAGGGTTCTAAACTAGGGTTAGGGTTTCAAAGAATTGTTTGAATCTCGGGTAAGGGTTTTATAGTAGGGTTTTAAACTAGGGATAGGGTTTCAAAGTAGGGTTTAAAACGAGGGTTAGGGTAACAAAGTAGGGTTTTAAACTAGGGTTAGGGTTACAAAGAAGGGTTTAAAACTAGGGTTAGGGTTTCAAAGTAGGGTTTTAAACTAGAGTTAGGGTTACAAAGTAGGGTTTTAAACTAGGGTTAGGGTTTCAAAGTAGGGGTTTAAACTAGGGTTAGGGTTTCAAAGTAGGGCTTTAAACTAGGATTAGGGTTTCAAAGTAGGGTTTTAAACTAGGGTTAGGGTTTCAAAGTAGGGATTTAAACTAGGGTTAGGGTTTCAAAGTAGGGGTTTAAACTAGGGTTAGGGTTTTAAAGATGGGTTTAAAACTAGGGTTAGGGTTTCAAAGTAGGGTTCTAAACTAGGGTTAGGGTTTCAAAATAGGGGTTTAAACTAGGGTTAGGGTTATAAAGAAGGGTTTTAAACTAGGTTTAAGGTTTCAAATTAGTGTTTTAAACTAGGGTTAGGGTTTCAAAGTAGGGTTTTAAACTAGGGTTAGGGTTACAAAGTAGGGTTTTAAACTAGGGTTAGGGTTACAAAGAAGGGTTTAAAACTAGGGTTAGGGTTTTAAAGTAGGGTTTTAAACTAGGTTTAGGGTTTCAAAGTAGGGGTTTAAACTAGGGTAAGGGTTTCAAAGTAGGGTTCTAAACTAGGGTTAGGGTTTCAAAGAATTGTTTAAATCTCGGGTTAGGGTTTTATAGTAGGGTTTTAAACTAGGGTTAGGGTTTCAAAGTAGGGTTTAAAACGAGGGTTAGGGTAACAAAGTAGGGTTTTAAACTAGGGTTAGGGTTACAAAGAAGGGTTTAAAACTAGGGTTAGGGTTTCAAAGTAGGGTTTTAAACTAGGGTTAGGGTTTCAAAGTAGGGGTTTAAACTAGGGTTAGGGTAACAAAGTAGGGTTTAAAACTAGGGTTAGGGTTTCAAAGTATGGTTTTAAACTAGGGTTAGGGTTTCAAAGTAGGGGTTTAAAATAGGGTTAGGGTTTCAAAGTAGGGGTTTAAACTAGGGTTAGGGTTACAAAGTATGGGTTTAAACTAGGGTTAGGGTTACAAAGAAGGGTTTAAAACTAGGGTTAGGGTTTCAAAGTAGGGTTTTAAACTAGGGTTAGGGTTCTAAAGTAGGGGTTTAAACTATGGTTAGGGTTTCAAAGTAGGGTTTTAAACTAGGGTTAGGGTTTCAAAGTAGGGGTTTAAACTAGGATTAGGGTTTCAAAGTAGGGTTTTAAACTAGGGTTAGGGTTTCAAAGTAGGGGTTTAAACTAGGGTTAGGGTTTCAAAGTAGGGGTTTAAACTAGGGTTAGGTTTTCAAAGTAGGGTTCTAAACTAGGGTTAGGGTTTCAAAGAATTGTTTAAATCTCGGGTTAGGGTTTTATAGTAGGGTTTTAAAATAGGGTTAGGGTTTCAAAGTAGGGTTTAAAACGAGGGTTAGGGTAACAAAGTAGGGTTTTAAACTAGGGTTAGGGTTACAAAGAAGGGTTTAAAACTAGGGTTAGGGTTTCGAAGTAGGGTTTTAAACTAGGGTTAGGGTTTCAAAGTAGGGGTTTAAACTAGGGTTAGGGTAACAAAGTAGGGTTTAAAACTAGGGTTAGGGTTTCAAAGTATGGTTTTAAACTAGGGTTAGGGTTTCAAAGTAGGGTTTTAAACTAGGGTTAGGGTTACAAAGAAGGGTTTAAAACTAGGGTTAGGGTTTTAAAGTAGGGTTTTAAACTAGGTTTAGGGTTTCAAAGTAGGGGTTTAAACTAGGGTAAGGGTTTCAAAGTAGGGTTCTAAACTAGGGTTAGGGTTTCAAAGAATTGTTTAAATCTCGGGTTAGGGTTTTATAGTAGGGTTTTAAACTAGGGTTAGGGTTTCAAAGTAGGGTTTAAAACGAGGGTTAGGGTAACAAAGTAGGGTTTTAAACTAGGGTTAGGGTTACAAAGAAGGGTTTAAAACTAGGGTTAGGGTTTCAAAGTAGGGTTTTAAACTAGGGTTAGGGTTTCAAAGTAGGGTTTTAAACTAGGGTTAGGGTTACAAAGTAGGGTTTTAAACTAGGGTTAGGGTTACAAAGAAGGGTTTAAAACTAGGGTTAGGGTTTTAAAGTAGGGTTTTAAACTAGGTTTAGGGTTTCAAAGTAGGGGTTTAAACTAGGGTAAGGGTTTCAAAGTAGGGTTCTAAACTAGGGTTAGGGTTTCAAAGAATTGTTTAAATCTCGGGTTAGGGTTTTATAGTAGGGTTTTAAACTAGGGTTAGGGTTTCAAAGTAGGGTTTAAAACGAGGGTTAGGGTAACAAAGTAGGGTTTTAAACTAGGGTTAGGGTTACAAAGAAGGGTTTAAAACTAGGGTTAGGGTTTCAAAGTAGGGTTTTAAACTAGGGTTAGGGTTTCAAAGTAGGGGTTTAAACTAGGGTTAGGGTAACAAAGTAGGGTTTAAAACTAGGGTTAGGGTTTCAAAGTATGGTTTTAAACTAGGGTTAGGGTTTCAAAGTAGGGGTTTAAAATAGGGTTAGGGTTTCAAAGTAGGGGTTTAAACTAGGGTTAGGGTTACAAAGTATGGGTTTAAACTAGGGTTAGGGTTACAAAGAAGGGTTTAAAACTAGGGTTAGGGTTTCAAAGTAGGGTTTTAAACTAGGGTTAGTGTTCTAAAGTAGGGGTTTAAACTATGGTTAGGGTTTCAAAGTAGGGGTTTAAACTAGGGTTAGGGTTTCAAAGTAGGGGTTTAAACTAGGATTAGGGTTTCAAAGTAGGGTTTTAAACTAGGGTTAGGGTTTCAAAGTAGGGGTTTAAACTAGGGTTAGGGTTTCAAAGTAGGGGTTTAAACTAGGGTTAGGGTTTCAAAGTAGGGTTCTAAACTAGGGTTAGGGTTACAAAGTATGGGTTTAAACTAGGGTTAGGGTTACAAAGAAGGGTTTAAAACTAGGGTTAGGGTTTCAAAGTAGGGTTTTAAACTAGGGTTAGGGTTACAAAGTAGGGTTTTAAACTAGGGTTAAGGTTACAAACAAGGGTTTAAAACTAGGGTTAGGGTTTCAAATTAGGGTTTAAAACTAGGGTTAGGGTTTCAAAGTAGGGGTTTTAACTAGGGTTAGGGTTTCAAAGTAGGATTTTAAACTAGGGTTAGGGTTAAAAAGTAGGGTTTAACCTAGGGTTAAGGTTACAAAGTAGGGTTTTAAACTAGGGTTAGGGTTTCAAAGTAGGGGTTTAAACTAGGGTTAGGGTTTCAAAGTAGGGGTTTAAAACTAGGGTTAGGGTTTCAAAGTAGGGTTCTAAACTAGGGCTAGGGTTTCAAAGTAGGGTTTTAAACTAGGGTTAGGGTTACAAAGTATGGGTTTAAACTAGGGTTAGGGTTACAAAGAAGGGTTTAAAACTAGGGTTAGGGTTTCAAAGTAGGGTTTTAAACTAGGGTTAGGGTTTCAAAGTAGGTGTTTAAACTAGGGTTAGGGTTTCAAAGAAGTGGTTTAAACTAGGGTTAGGGTTACTAAGTAGGGTTTTAAACTAGGGTTAGGGTTACAAAGAAGGGTTTAAAACTAGTGTTAGGGTTTTAAAGTAGGGTTTTATACTAGGGTTAGGGTTTCAAATAGGGTTTAAAACTAGGGTTAGTTTTTCAAAGTAGGGTTTTAAACTAGGGTTAGGGTTACAAAGTAAGGTTTTAAAATAGGGTTAGGGTTTCAAAGTAGGGGTTTAAACTAGGGTTAGGGTTATAAAGTAGGGTTTTAAACTAGGGTTAAGGTTACAAACAAGGGTTTAAAACTAGGGTTAGGGTTTCAAATTAGGGTTTAAAACTAGGGTTAGGGTTACAAAAAAGGGTTTTAAACTAGGGGTAGGGTTTCAAAGTAGGGGTTTAAACTAGGGTTAGGGTTTCAAAGTAGTGGTTTAAACTAGGGTTAGGGTTACTAAGTAGGGTTTTAAACTAGGGTTAGGGTTACAAAGAAGGGTTTAAAACTAGTGTTAGGGTTTCAAAGTAGGGTTTTAAACTAGGGTTAGGGTTTCAAATAGGGTTTAAAACTAGGGTTAGGGTTTCAAAGTAGGGTTTTAAACTAGGGTTAGGGTTACAAAGTAGGGTTTTAAACTAGGGTTAGGGTTTCAAAGTAGGGGTTAAAACTAGGGTAAGGGTTATAAAGTAGGGTTTTAAACTAGGGTTAAGGTTACAAACAAGGGTTTAAAACTAGGGTTAGGGTTTCAAATTGGGGTTTAAAACTAGGGTTAGGGTTTCAAAGTAGGGTTTTTAACTAGGGTTAGGGTTTCAAAGTAGGGGTTTAAACTAGGGTTAGGGTTACAAAGTAGGGTTTAAACTAGGGTTAAGGTTACAAAGTAGGGTTTTAAACTAGGATTAGGGTTTCAAAGTAGGGGTTTAAACTAGGGTTAGGGTTTCAAAGTAGGGGTTTAAAACTAGGGTTAGGGTTTCAAAGTAGGGTTCTAAACTAGGGTTAGGGTTTCAAAGTAGGGTTTTAAACTAGGGTTAGGGTTTCAAAGTAGAGGTTTAAACTAGGGTTATGGTTTCAAAGTAGGGTTTTAAACTAGGGTTAGGGTTAAAAGAAGGGTTTAAAACTAGGGTTAAGGTTTCAAAGTAGGGTTTTAAACTAGGGTTAGGTTTACAAAGTAGGGTTTTAAACTAGGGTAAGAATTTCAAAATAGGGGTTTAAACTAGGGTTAGGGTTACAAAGTAGGGTTTAAAACTAGGGTTAGAGTTTCAAAGTAGGGTTCTAAACTAGGGTTAGGGTTTCAAAGAATTGTTTAAATCTCGGGTTAGGGTTTTATAGTAGGGTTTTAAACTAGGGTTAGGGTTTCAAAGTAGGGTTTAAAACGAGGGTTAGGGTAACAAAGTAGGGTTTTAAACTAGGGTTAGGGTTACAAAGAAGGGTTTAAAACTAGGGTTAGGGTTTCAAAGTAGGGTTTTAAACTAGGGTAAGGGTTTCAAAGTAGGGGTTTAAACTAGGGATAGGGTAACAAAGTAGGGTTTAAAACTAGGGTTAGGGTTTCAAAGTAGGGGTTTAAACTAGGGTTAGGGTATCAAAGATGGGTTTAAAACTAGGGTTAGGGTTTCAAAGTAGGGTTTTAAACTTGGGTTAGGGTTTCAAAATAGGGGTTTAAACTTGGGTTAGGGTTTCAAAGTAGGGGTTTAAACTAGGGTTAGGGTTATAAAGTAGGGTTTCAAACTAGGGTTAAGGTTTCAAATTAGTGTTTTAAACTAGGGTTAGGGTTTCAAAGTAGGGTTTTAAACTAGGGTTAGGGTTACAAAGTAGGGTTTTAAACTAGGGTTAGGGTTTCAAAGTAGGGGTTTAAACTAGGGTTAGGGTTTTAAAGATGGGTTTAAAACTAGGGTTAGGGTTACAAAGAAGGGTTTAAAACTAGGGTTAGGGTTTCAAAGTAGGGTTTTAAACTAGGGTTAGGGTTACAAAGTAGGGTTTTAAACTAGGGTTAGGGTTTCAAAGTAGGGGTTTAAACTAGGGTAAGGGTTATAAAATAGGGTTTTAAACTAGGGTTAAGGTTACAAACAAGGGTTTAAAACTAGGGTTAGGGTTTCAAATTAGGGTTTAAAACTAGGGTTAGGGTTTCAAAGTAGGGGTTTTAACTAGGGTTAGGGTTTCAAAGTAGGATTTTAAACTACTAGGTAGGGTTCTAAACTAGGGTTAGGGTTTCAAAGTAGGGTTTTAAACTAGGGTTAGGGTTTCAAAGTAGAGGTTTAAACTAGGGTTATGGTTTCAAAGTAGGGGTTTAAACTAGGGTTAGGGTTAAAAGAAGGGTTTAAAACTAGGGTTAAGGTTTCAAAGTAGGGTTTTAAACTAGGGTTAGGTTTACAAAGTAGGGTTTTAAACTAGGGTAAGAATTTCAAAATAGGGGTTTAAACTAGGGTTAGGGTTACAAAGTAGGGTTTAAAACTAGGGTTAGAGTTTCAAAGTAGGGTTCTAAACTAGGGTTAGGGTTTCAAAGAATTGTTTAAATCTCGGGTTAGGGTTTTATAGTAGGGTTTTAAACTAGGGTTAGGGTTTCAAAGTAGGGTTTAAAACGAGGGTTAGGGTAACAAAGTAGGGTTTTAAACTAGGGTTAGGGTTACAAAGAAGGGTTTAAAACTAGGGTTAGGGTTTCAAAGTAGGGTTTTAAACTAGGGTAAGGGTTTCAAAGTAGGGGTTTAAACTAGGGATAGGGTAACAAAGTAGGGTTTAAAACTAGGGTTAGGGTTTCAAAGTAGGGGTTTTAAACTTGGGTTAGGGTTTCAAAATAGGGGTTTAAACTTGGGTTAGGGTTTCAAAGTAGGGGTTTAAACTAGGGTTAGGGTTATAAAGTAGGGTTTCAAACTAGGGTTAAGGTTTCAAATTAGTGTTTTAAACTAGGGTTAGGGTTTCAAAGTAGGGTTTTAAACTAGGGTTAGGTTTACAAAGTAGGGTTTTAAACTAGGGTTAAGGTTTCAAAGTAGGGGTTTAAACTAGGGTTAGGGTTTCAAAGTAGGGGTTTAAACTAGGGTTAGGGTTTTAAAGATGGGTTTAAAACTAGGGTTAGGGTTACAAAGAAGTGTTTAAAACTAGGGTTAGGGTTTCAAAGTAGGGTTTTAAACTAGGGTTAGGGTTACAAAGTAGGGTTTTAAACTAGGGTTAGGGTTTCAAAGTAGGGGTTTAAACTAGGGTAAGGGTTATAAAATAGGGTTTTAAACTAGGGTTAAGGTTACAAACAAGGGTTTAAAACTAGGGTTAGGGTTTCAAATTAGGGTTTAAAACTAGGGTTAGGGTTTCAAAGTAGGGGTTTTAACTAGGGTTAGGGTTTCAAAGTAGGATTTTAAACTAGGGTTAGGGTTAAAAAGTAGGGTTTAACCTAGGGTTAAGGTTACAAAGTAGGGTTTTAAACTAGGGTTAGGGTTTCAAAGTAGGGGTTTAAACTAGGGTTAGGGTTTCAAAGTAGGGGTTTAAAACTAGGGTTAGGGTTTCAAAGTAGGGTTCTAAACTAGGGCTAGGGTTTCAAAGTAGGGTTTTAAACTAGGGTTAGGGTTATAAAGTAGGGTTTTAAACTAGGGTTAAGGTTTCAAATTAGTGTTTTAAACTAGGGTTAGGGTTTCAAAGTAAGGTTTTAAACTAGGTTTAGGGTTACAAAGTAGGGTTTTAAACTAGGGTTAGGATTACAAATAAGGGTTTAAAACTAGGGTTAGGGTTTTAAAGTAGGGTTTTAAACTAGGGTAAGTGTTTCAAAGTAGGGGTTTAAACTAGGGTTAGGGTTTCAAAGTAGGGGTTTAAACTAGGGTTAGGGTTTCAAAGTAGGGGTTTAAACTAGGGTTAGGGTTACAAAGTAGGGTTTAAAACTAGGGTTAGGGTTTCAAAGTCGGGTTCTAAACTAGGGTTAGGGTTTCAAAGAATTGTTTAAATCTTGGGTTAGGGTTTTATAGTAGGGTTTTAAACTAGGGTTAGGGTTTCAAAGTAGGGTTTAAAACGAGGGTTAGGGTAACAAAGTAGGGTTTTAAACTAGGGTTAGGGTTACAAAGAAGGGTTTAAAACTAGGGTTAGGGTTTCAAAGTAGGGTTTTAAACTAGCGTTAGGGTTACAAAGTAGGGTTTTAAACTAGGGTTAGGGTTTCAAAGTAAGGGTTTAAACTAGGGTTAGGGTAACAAAGTAGGGTTTAAAACAAGGGTTAGGGTTTCAAAGTAGGGGTTTAAACTAGGGTTACGGTTTCAAAGTAGGGGTTTAAACTAGGGTTAGGGTTACAAAGAAGGGTTTAAAACTAGGGTTAGGGTTTCAAAGTAGGGGTTTAAACTAGGGTTAGGGTTTCAAAGTAGGGGTTTAAACTAGGGTTAGGGTTACAAAGTATGGGTTTAAACTAGGGTTAGGGTTACAAAGAAGGGTTTAAAACTAGGGTTAGGGTTTCAAAGTAGGGTTTTAAACTAGGGTTAGGGTTTCAAAGTAGGGGTTTAAACTAGGGTTAGGGTTACAAAGTAGGGTTTTAAACTAGGGTTAGGGTTACAAAGAAGGGTTTAAAACTAGTGTTAGGGTTTCAAAGTAGGGGTTTAAACTAGGGTTAGGGTTACAAAGTATGGGTTTAAACTAGGGTTAGGGTTACAAAGAAGGGTTTAAAACTAGGGTTAGGGTTTCAAAGTAGGGTTTTAAACTAGGGTTAGGGTTTCAAAGTAGGGGTTTAAACTAGGGTTAGGGTTTCAAAGAAGTGGTTTAAACTAGGGTTAGGGTTACTAAGTAGGGTTTTAAACTAGGGTTAGGGTTACAAAGAAGGGTTTAAAACTAGTGTTAGGGTTTTAAAGTAGGGTTTTAAACTAGGGTTAGGGTTTCAAATAGGGTTTAAAACTAGGGTTAGTTTTTCAAAGTAGGGTTTTAAACTAGGGTTAGGGTTACAAAGTAAGGTTTTAAACTAGGGTTAGGGTTACAAAGTAAGGTTTTAAACTAGGGTTAAGGTTACAAACAAGGGTTTAAAACTAGGGTTAGGGTTTCAAATTAGGGTTTAAAACTAGGGTTAGGGTTACAAAAAAGGGTTTTAAATTAGGGGTAGGGTTTCAAAGTAGGGGTTTAAACTAGGGTTAGGGTTTCAAAGTAGTGGTTTAAACTAGGGTTAGGGTTACTAAGTAGGGTTTTAAACTAGGGTTAGGGTTACAAAGAAGGGTTTAAAACTAGTGTTAGGGTTTCAAAGTAGGGTTTTAAACTAGGGTTAGGGTTTCAAATAGGGTTTAAAACTAGGGTTAGGACTTCAAAGTAGGGTTTTAAACTAGGGTTAGGGTTACAAAGTAGGGTTTTAAACTAGGGTTAGGGTTTCAAAGTAGGGGTTAAAACTAGGGTAAGGGTTATAAAGTAGGGTTTTAAACTAGGGTTAAGGTTACAAACAAGGGTTTAAAACTAGGGTTAGGGTTTCAAATTGGGGTTTAAAACTAGGGTTTTGGTTTCAAAGTAGGGTTTTTAACTAGGGTTAGGGTTTCAAAGTAGGGGTTTAAACTAGGGTTAGGGTTACAAAGTAGGGTTTAAACTAGGGTTAAGGTTACAAAGTAAGGTTTTAAACTAGGATTAGGGTTTCAAAGTAGGGGTTTAAACTAGGGTTAGGGTTTCAAAGTAGGGGTTTAAAACTAGGGTTAGGGTTTCAAAGTAGGGTTCTAAACTAGGGTTAGGGTTTCAAAGTAGGGTTTTAAACTAGGGTTAGGGTTTCAAAGTAGAGGTTTAAACTAGGGTTATGGTTTCAAAGTAGGGGTTTAAACTAGGGTTAGGGTTAAAAGAAGGGTTTAAAACTAGGGTTAAGGTTTCAAAGTAGGGTTTTAAACTAGGGTAAGAATTTCAAAATAGGGGTTTAAACTAGGGTTAGGGTTACAAAGTAGGGTTTAAAACTAGGGTTAGAGTTTCAAAGTAGGGTTCTAAACTAGGGTTAGGGTTTCAAAGAATTGTTTAAATCTCGGGTTAGGGTTTTATAGTAGGGTTTTAAACTAGGGTTAGGGTTTCAAAGTAGGGTTTAAAACGAGGGTTAGGGTAACAAAGTAGGGTTTTAAACTAGGGTTAGGGTTACAAAGAAGGGTTTAAAACTAGGGTTAGGGTTTCAAAGTAGGTTTTTAAACTAGGGTAAGGGTTTCAAAGTAGGGGTTTAAACTAGGGATAGGGTAACAAAGTAGGGTTTAAAACTAGGGTTAGGGTTTCAAAGTAGGGGTTTAAACTAGGGTTAGGGTATCAAAGATGGGTTTAAAACTAGGGTTAGGGTTTCAAAGTAGGGTTTTAAACTTGGGTTAGGGTTTCAAAATAGGGGTTTAAACTTGGATTAGGGTTTCAAAGTAGGGGTTTAAACTAGGGTTAGGGTTATAAAGTAGGGGTTTAAACTAGGGTTAGGGTTACAAATTAGTGTTTTAAACTAGGGTTAGGGTTTCAAAGTAGGGTTTTAAACTAGGGTTAGGGTTACAAAGTAGGGTTTTAAACTAGGGTTAGGGTTTCAAAGTAGGGGTTTAAACTAGGGTTAGGGTTTGAAAGTAGGGGTTTAAACTAGGGTAGAGGGTTTTAAAGATGGGTTTAAAACTAGGGTTAGGGTTACAAAGAAGGGTTGAAAACTAGGGTTAGGGTTTCAAAGTTGGGTTCTAAACTAGGGTTAGGGTTTCAAAGAATTGTTTAAATCTCCGGTAAGGGTTTTATAGTAGGGTTTTAAACTAGGGTTAGGGTTTTATAGTAGGGTTTATAACGACGGTTAGGGTAACGAAGTAGGGTTTTAAACTAGGGTTAGGGTTACAAAGAAGGGTTTAAAACTAGGGTAAGGGTTTCAAAGTAGGGTTTTAAACTAGGGTTAGGGTTTCAAAGTAGGGGTTTAAAATAGGGTTAGGGTTTCAAAGTAGGGGTTTAAACTAGGGTTAGGGTTACAAAGTAGGGTTTTAAACTAGGGTTAGGGTTTCAAAGTAGGGTTTAAACTAGGGTTAGGGTTATAAAGTAGGGTTTTAAACTAGGGTTAAGTTTCAAAGTAGTGTTTTAAACTAGGGGTAGGGTTTCAAAGAAGGGTTTAAAACTAGGGTTAGGGTTTCAAAGTAGGGTTTTAAACTAAGGTTAGGGTTTCAAAGTAGTGTTTAAAACTAAGGTTAGGGTTACAAAGAAGGGTTTAAAACTAGGGTTTGGGTTACAAAGTATGGGTTTAAACTAGGGTTAGGGTTACAAAGAAGGGTTTAAAACTAGCGTTAGGGTTTCAAAGTAGGGTTTTAAACTAGGGTTAGGGTTTCAAAGTAGGGGTTTAAACTAGGGTAAGGGTTTCAAAGTAGGGTTTTAAACTAGGGTTAGGGTTTCAAAGTAGGGGTTTAAACTAGGGTTAGGGTTTCAAAGTAGGGGTTTAAACTAGGGTTAGGGTTTTAAAGTAGGGTTTTTAAACTAGGGTTAGGGTTACAAAGAATGGGTTTAAACTAGGGTTAGGGTTTCAAAGTAGGGGTTTAAACTAGGGTTAGGGTTTCAAATTAGGGGTTTAAACTAGGGTTAGGGTTACAAAGAAGGGTTTAAAACTAGGGTTAGGGTTTCAAAGTAGGGTTTTAAACTAGGGTAGGGTTACAAAGTAGGGTTTTAAACTAGGGTTAGGTTTTTCGAAGTAGGGGTTTAAACTAGGGTTAAGGTTACAAAGTAGGGTTCCAAACTAGGGTTAGGATTTCAAAGTAGGGTTTTAAACTAGGGTTAGGGTTTCAAGATAGGGGTTGAAACTAGGGTTAGGGTTTCAAAAGAGGGGTTTAAACTAGGGTTAGGGTTACAAAGAAGGGTTTAAAACTAGGGTATGGTTTTCAAAGTAGGGTTTAAAACTAGGGTTAGGGTTTCAAAGTAGGGTTTTAAACTAGGGTTAGGTTTAAAAAGTAGGGTTTTAAACTAGGGTTAGGGTTTCAAAGTAGGGTTTTAAACTAGGGTTAGGGTTACAAAGTAGGGTTTAAAACTAGGGTTAGGGTTTCAAAGTAGGGTTCTAAACTAGTGTTAGGGTTTCAAAGTAGGGGTTTAAACTAGGGTTAGGGTAACAAAGTAGGGTTTAAAACTAGGGTTAGGGTTTCAAAGTATAGTTTTAAACTAGGGTTAGGGTTTCAAAGTAGGGGTTTAAACTAGGGTTAGGGTTACAAAGTATGGGTTTAAACTAGGGTTAGGGTTACAAAGAAGGGTTTAAAACTAGGGTTAGGGTTTCAAAGTAGGGTTTTAAACTAGGGTTAGGGTCTCAAAGTAGGGTTTTAAACTAGGGTTAGGGTTTCAAAGTAGGGTTTTAAACTAGGGTTAGGGTTTCAAAGTAGGGGTTTAAACTAGGGTTAGGGTTACAAAGTATGGGTTTAAACTAGGGTTAGGGTTACAAAGAAGGGTTTAAAACTAGGGTTAGGGTTTCAAAGTAGGGTTTTAAACTAGGGTTAGGGTTTCAAAGTAGGGTTCTAAACTAGGGTTAGGGTTTCAAAGAATTGTTTAAATCTAGGGTTAGGGTGTTATAGTAGGGTTTATAACGAGGGTTAGGGTAACGAAGTAGGGTTTTAAACTAGGGTTAGGGTTACAAAGAAGGGTTTAAAACTAGGGTAAGGGTTTCAAAGTAGGGGTTTAAACTAGGGTTAGGGTAACAAAGTAGGGTTTAAAACTAGGGTTAGGGTTTCAAAGTATAGTTTTAAACTAGGGTTAGGGTTTCAAAGTAGGGGTTTAAACTAGGGTTACGGGTTACAAAGTAGGGTTTTAAACTAGGGTTAGGGTTACAAAGAAGGGTTTAAAACTAGTGTTAGGGTTTCAAAGTAGGGTTTTAAACTAGGGTTAGGGTTTCAAATAGGGTTTAAAACTATGGTTAGGGTTTCAAAGTAGTGTTTTAAACTAAGGTTAGGGTTTCAAAGTAGGGTTTTAAACTAGGGATAGGGTTTCAAATTAGGGGTTTAAACTAGGGTTAGGGTTAAAAGGAAGGGGTTTAAACTAGGGTTAGGGTTACAAACAAGGGTTTAAAACTAGGGTTATGGTTTCAAATTAGGGTTTAAAACTAGGTTTAGGGTTACAAAAAAGGGTTTTAAACTAGGGTTAGGGTTTCAAAGTAGGGGTTTTAACAAGGGTTAGGGTTTCAAAGTAGGGGTTTAAACTAGGGTTAGGGTTACAAAGTTGGGTTTAAACTAGGGTTAAGGTTACAAAGTAGGGTTTTAAACTAGGGTTAGGTTTACAAAGTAGGGTTTTAAACTAGGGTTAGGGTTTCAAATAGGGTTTTAAACTAGGGTTAGGGTTTCAAAGTAGGGGTTTAAACTAGGGTTAGGGTTACAAAGTATGGGTTTAAACTAGGGTTAGGGTTACAAAGAAGGGTTTAAAACTAGGGTTAGGGTTTCAAAGTAGGGTTTTAAACTAGGGTTAGGGTTTCAAAGTAGGGTTCTAAACTAGGGTTAGGGTTTCAAAGAATTGTTTAAATCTAGGGTTAGGGTGTTATAGTAGGGTTTATAACGAGGGTTAGGGTAACGAAGTAGGGTTTTAAACTAGGGTTAGGGTTACAAAGAAGGGTTTAAAACTAGGGTAAGGGTTTCAAAGTAGGGGTTTAAACTAGGGTTAGGGTAACAAAGTAGGGTTTAAAACTAGTGTTAGGGTTTCAAAGTATAGTTTTAAACTAGGGTTAGGGTTTCAAAGTAGGGGTTTAAACTAGGGTTACGGGTTACAAAGTAGGGTTTTAAACTAGGGTTAGGGTTACAAAGAAGGGTTTAAAACTAGTGTTAGGGGTTCAAAGTAGGGTTTTAAACTAGGGTTAGGGTTTCAAATAGGGTTTAAAACTATGGTTAGGGTTTCAAAGTAGTGTTTTAAACTAAGGTTAGGGTTTCAAAGTAGGGTTTTAAACTAGGGATAGGGTTTCAAATTAGGGGTTTAAACTAGGGTTAGGGTTAAAAGGAAGGGGTTTAAACTAGGGTTAGGGTTACAAACAAGGGTTTAAAACTAGGGTTATGGTTTCAAATTAGGGTTTAAAACTAGGTTTAGGGTTACAAAAAAGGGTTTTAAACTAGGGTTAGGGTTTCAAAGTAGGGGTTTTAACAAGGGTTAGGGTTTCAAAGTAGGGGTTTAAACTAGGGTTAGGGTTACAAAGTTGGGTTTAAACTAGGGTTAAGGTTACAAAGTAGGGTTTTAAACTAGGGTTAGGTTTACAAAGTAGGGTTTTAAACTAGGGTTAGGGTTTCAAATAGGGTTTTAAACTAGGGTTAGGGTTTCAAAGTAGGGTTTTAAACTAGGGTAAGGTTTACAAAGTAGGGTTTTAAACTAGGGTTAGGGTTTCAAAGTATAGTTTTAAACTAGGGTTAGGGTTTCAAAGTAGGGGTTTAAACTAGGGTTAGGGTTACAAAGTATGGGTTTAAACTAGGGTTAGGGTTACAAAGAAGGGTTTAAAACTAGGGTTAGGGTTTCAAAGTAGGGTTTTAAACTAGGGTTAGGGTTACAAAGTAGGGTTTAAAACTAGGGTTAGGGTTTCAAAGTAGGGTTCTAAACTAGGGTTAGGGTTTCAAAGAATTGTTAAAATCTAGGGTTAGGGTGTTATAGTAGGGTTTATAACGAGGGTTAGGGTAACAAAGTAGGGTTTTAAACTAGGGTTAGGGTTACAAAGAAGGGTTTAAAACTAGGGTAAGGGTTTCAAAGTAGGGTTTTAAACTAGGGTTAGGGTTACAAAGTAGGGTTCCAAACTAGGGTTAGGATTTCAAAGTAGGGTTTTAAACTAGGGTTAGGGTTTCAAGATAGGGGTTGAAACTAGGGTTAGGGTTTCAAAAGAGGGGTTTAAACTAGGGTTAGGGTTACAAAGAAGGGTTTAAAACTAGGGTATGGTTTTCAAAGTAGGGTTTAAAACTAGGGTTAGGGTTTCAAAGTAGGGTTTTAAACTAGGGTTAGGTTTAAAAAGTAGGGTTTTAAACTAGGGTTAGGGTTTCAAAGTAGGGTTTTAAACTAGGGTTAGGGTTACAAAGTAGGGTTTAAAACTAGGGTTAGGGTTTCAAAGTAGGGTTCTAAACTAGTGTTAGGGTTTCAAAGTAGGGGTTTAAACTAGGGTTAGGGTAACAAAGTAGGGTTTAAAACTAGGGTTAGGGTTTCAAAGTATAGTTTTAAACTAGGGTTAGGGTTTCAAAGTAGGGGTTTAAACTAGGGTTAGGGTTACAAAGTATGGGTTTAAACTAGGGTTAGGGTTACAAAGAAGGGTTTAAAACTAGGGTTAGGGTTTCAAAGTAGGGTTTTAAACTAGGGTTAGGGTCTCAAAGTAGGGTTTTAAACTAGGGTTAGGGTTTCAAAGTAGGGTTTTAAACTAGGGTAAGGTTTACAAAGTAGGGTTTTAAACTAGGGTTAGGGTTTCAAAGTAGGGGTTTAAACTAGGGTTAGGGTTACAAAGTATGGGTTTAAACTAGGGTTAGGGTTACAAAGAAGGGTTTAAAACTAGGGTTAGGGTTTCAAAGTAGGGTTTTAAACTAGGGTTAGGGTTTCAAAGTAGGGTTCTAAACTAGGGTTAGGGTTTCAAAGAATTGTTTAAATCTAGGGTTAGGGTGTTATAGTAGGGTTTATAACGAGGGTTAGGGTAACGAAGTAGGGTTTTAAACTAGGGTTAGGGTTACAAAGAAGGGTTTAAAACTAGGGTAAGGGTTTCAAAGTAGGGGTTTAAACTAGGGTTAGGGTAACAAAGTAGGGTTTAAAACTAGGGTTAGGGTTTCAAAGTATAGTTTTAAACTAGGGTTAGGGTTTCAAAGTAGGGGTTTAAACTAGGGTTACGGGTTACAAAGTAGGGTTTTAAACTAGGGTTAGGGTTACAAAGAAGGGTTTAAAACTAGTGTTAGGGTTTCAAAGTAGGGTTTTAAACTAGGGTTAGGGTTTCAAATAGGGTTTAAAACTATGGTTAGGGTTTCAAAGTAGTGTTTTAAACTAAGGTTAGGGTTTCAAAGTAGGGTTTTAAACTAGGGATAGGGTTTCAAATTAGGGGTTTAAACTAGGGTTAGGGTTAAAAGGAAGGGGTTTAAACTAGGGTTAGGGTTACAAACAAGGGTTTAAAACTAGGGTTATGGTTTCAAATTAGGGTTTAAAACTAGGTTTAGGGTTACAAAAAAGGGTTTTAAACTAGGGTTAGGGTTTCAAAGTAGGGGTTTTAACAAGGGTTAGGGTTTCAAAGTAGGGGTTTAAACTAGGGTTAGGGTTACAAAGTTGGGTTTAAACTAGGGTTAAGGTTACAAAGTAGGGTTTTAAACTAGGGTTAGGTTTACAAAGTAGGGTTTTAAACTAGGGTTAGGGTTTCAAATAGGGTTTTAAACTAGGGTTAGGGTTTCAAAGTAGGGTTTTAAACTAGGGTAAGGTTTACAAAGTAGGGTTTTAAACTAGGGTTAGGGTTTCAAAGTATAGTTTTAAACTAGGGTTAGGGTTTCAAAGTAGGGGTTTAAACTAGGGTTAGGGTTACAAAGTATGGGTTTAAACTAGGGTTAGGGTTACAAAGAAGGGTTTAAAACTAGGGTTAGGGTTTCAAAGTAGGGTTTTAAACTAGGGTTAGGGTTACAAAGTAGGGTTTAAAACTAGGGTTAGGGTTTCAAAGTAGGGTTCTAAACTAGGGTTAGGGTTTCAAAGAATTGTTAAAATCTAGGGTTAGGGTGTTATAGTAGGGTTTATAACGAGGGTTAGGGTAACAAAGTAGGGTTTTAAACTAGGGTTAGGGTTACAAAGAAGGGTTTAAAACTAGGGTAAGGGTTTCAAAGTAGGGTTTTAAACTAGGGTTAGGGTTACAAAGTAGGGTTTTAAACTAGGGTTAGGGTTTCAAAGTAGGGGTTTAAACTAGGGTTAGGGTAACAAAGTAGGGTTTAAAACTAGGGTTAGGGTTTCAAAGTATAGTTTTAAACTAGGGTTAGGGTTTCAAAGTAGGGGTTTAAACTAGGGTTACGGGTTACAAAGTAAGGTTTTAAACTAGGGTTAGGGTTACAAAGAAGGGTTTAAAACTAGTGTTAGGGTTTCAAAGTAGGGTTTTAAACTAGGGTTAGGGTTTCAAATAGGGTTTAAAACTATGGTTAGTGTTTCAAAGTAGTGTTTTAAACAAGGGTTAGGGTTTCAAAGTAGGGTTTTAAACTAGGGATAGGGTTTCAAATTAGGGGTTTAAACTAGGGTTAGGGTTAAAAGGAAGGGGTTTAAACTAGGGTTAGGGTTACAAACAAGGGTTTAAAACTAGGGTTATGGTTTCAAATTAGAGTTTAAAACTAGGGTTAGGGTTACAAAAAGGGTTTTAAACTAGGGTTAGGGTTTCAAAGTAGGGGTTTTAACTAGGGTTAGGGTTTCAAAGTAGGGGTTTAAACTAGGGTTAGGGTTACAAAGTTGGGTTTAAACTAGGGTTAAGGTTACAAAGTAGGGTTTTAAACTAGGGTTATGGTTTCAAAGTAGGGGTTTAAACTAGGGTTAGGGTTTCAAAGTAGGGGTTTAAACTAGGGTTAGGGTTACAAAGAACGGTTTAAAACTAGGGTTAGGGTTTCAAAGTAGGGTTCTAAACTAGGGTTAGGGTTTCAAAGTAGGGTTTTAAACTAAGGTTAGGGTTTCAAAGTAGAGGTTTAAACTAGGGTTAGGGTTTCAAAGTAGGGGTTTAAACTAGGGTTAGGGTTTCAAAGAAGGGTTTAAAACTAGGGTTAGGGTTTCAAAGTAGGGTTTTAAACTAGGGTTAGGTTTACAAAGTAGGGTTTTAAACTAGGGTAAGGGTTTCAAAGTAGGGGTTTAAACTAGGGTTAGGGTTACAAAGTAGGGTTTAAAACTAGGGTTAGGGTTTCAAAGTAGGGTTCTAAACTAGGGTTAGGGTTTCAAAGAATTGTTTGAATCTCGGGTAAGGGTTTTATAGTAGGGTTTTAAACTAGGGATAGGGTTTCAAAGTAGGGTTTAAAACGAGGGTTAGGGTAACAAAGTAGGGTTTTAAACTAGGGTTAGGGTTACAAAGAAGGGTTTAAAACTAGGGTTAGGGTTTCAAAGTAGGGTTTTAAACTAGAGTTAGGGTTACAAAGTAGGGTTTTAAACTAGGGTTAGGGTTTCAAAGTAGGGGTTTAAACTAGGGTTAGGGTTTCAAAGTAGGGGTTTAAACTAGGATTAGGGTTTCAAAGTAGGGTTTTAAACTAGGGTTAGGGTTTCAAAGTAGGGATTTAAACTAGGGTTAGGGTTTCAAAGTAGGGGTTTAAACTAGGGTTAGGGTTTTAAAGATGGGTTTAAAACTAGGGTTAGGGTTTCAAAGTAGGGTTCTAAACTAGGGTTAGGGTTTCAAAATAGGGGTTTAAACTAGGGTTAGGGTTATAAAGAAGGGTTTTAAACTAGGTTTAAGGTTTCAAATGAGTGTTTTAAACTAGGGTTAGGGTTTCAAAGTAGGGTTTTAAACTAGGGTTAGGGTTACAAAGTAGGGTTTTAAACTAGGGTTAGGGTTACAAAGAAGGGTTTAAAACTAGGGTTAGGGTTTTAAAGTAGGGTTTTAAACTAGGTTTAGGGTTTCAAAGTAGGGGTTTAAACTAGGGTAAGGGTTTCAAAGTAGGGTTCTAAACTAGGGTTAGGGTTTCAAAGAATTGTTTAAATCTCGGGTTAGGGTTTTATAGTAGGGTTTTAAACTAGGGTTAGGGTTTCAAAGTAGGGTTTAAAACGAGGGTTAGGGTAACAAAGTAGGGTTTTAAACTAGGGTTAGGGTTACAAAGAGGGTTTAAAACTAGGGTTAGGGTTTCAAAGTAGGGTTTTAAACTAGGGTTAGGGTTTCAAAGTAGGGGTTTAAACTAGGGTTAGGGTAACAAAGTAGGGTTTAAAACTAGGGTTAGGGTTTCAAAGTATGGTTTTAAACTAGGGTTAGGGTTTCAAAGTAGGGGTTTAAAATAGGGTTAGGGTTTCAAAGTAGGGGTTTAAACTAGGGTTAGGGTTACAAAGTATGGGTTTAAACTAGGGTTAGGGTTACAAAGAAGGGTTTAAAACTAGGGTTAGGGTTTCAAAGTAGGGTTTTAAACTAGGGTTAGGGTTCTAAAGTAGGGGTTTAAACTATGGTTAGGGTTTCAAAGTAGGGTTTTAAACTAGGGTTAGGGTTTCAAAGTAGGGGTTTAAACTAGGATTAGGGTTTCAAAGTAGGGTTTTAAACTAGGGTTAGGGTTTCAAAGTAGGGGTTTAAACTAGGGTTAGGGTTTCAAAGTAGGGGTTTAAACTAGGGTTAGGTTTTCAAAGTAGGGTTCTAAACTAGGGTTAGGGTTTCAAAGAATTGTTTAAATCTCGGGTTAGGGTTTTATAGTAGGGTTTTAAAATAGGGTTAGGGTTTCAAAGTAGGGTTTAAAACGAGGGTTAGGGTAACAAAGTAGGGTTTTAAACTAGGGTTAGGGTTACAAAGAAGGGTTTAAAACTAGGGTTAGGGTTTCGAAGTAGGGTTTTAAACTAGGGTTAGGGTTTCAAAGTAGGGGTTTAAACTAGGGTTAGGGTAACAAAGTAGGGTTTAAAACTAGGGTTAGGGTTTCAAAGTATGGTTTTAAACTAGGGTTAGGGTTTCAAAGTAGGGGTTTAAAATAGGGTTAGGGTTTCAAAGTAGGGGTTTAAACTAGGGTTAGAGTTATAAAGAACGGTTTAAAACTAGGGTTAGGGTTTAACAGTAGGGTTTTAAACTAGGGTTAGGGTTCTAAAGTAGGGGTTTAAACTATGGTTAGGGTTTCAAAGTAGGGGTTTAAACTAGGGTTAGGGTTTCAAAGTAGGGGTTTAAACTAGGATGAGGGTTTCAAAGTAGGGTTTTAAACTAGGGTTAGGGTTTCAAAGTAGGGGTTTAAACTAGGGTTAGGGTTTCAAAGTAGGGGTTTAAACTAGGGTTAGGGTTTTAAAGATGGGTTTAAAACTAGGGTTAGGGTTTCAAAGTAGGGTTCTAAACTAGGGTTAGGGTTTCAAAGTAGGGGTTTAAACTAGGGTTAGGGTTATAAAGAAGGGTTTTAAACTAGGTTTAAGGTTTCAAATTAGTGTTTTAAACTAGGGTTAGGGTTTCAAAGTAGGGTTTTAAACTAGGGTTAGGGTTACAAAGTAGGGTTTTAAACTAGGGTTAGGGTTACAAAGAAGGGTTTAAAACTAGGGTTAGGGTTTTAAAGTAGGTTTTAAACTAGGTTTAGGGTTTCAAAGTAGGGTTCTAAACTAGGGTTAGGGTTTCAAAGAATTGTTTAAATCTCGGGTTAGGGTTTTATAGTAGGGTTTTAAACTAGGGTTAGGGTTTCAAAGTAGGGTTTAAAACAAGGGTTAGGGTAACAAAGTAGGGTTTTAAACTAGGGTTAGGGTTACAAAGAAGGGTTTAAAACTAGGGTTAGGGTTTCAAAGTAGGGTTTTAAACTAGGGTTAGGGTTTCAAAGTAGGGGTTTAAAATAGGGTTAGGGTTTCAAAGTAGGGGTTTAAACTAGGGTTAGGGTTACAAAGTATGGGTTTAAACTAGGGTTAGGGTTACAAAGAAGGGTTTAAAACAAGGGTTAGGGTTTCAAAGTAGGGTTTTAAACTAGGGTTAGGGTTCAAAAGTAGGGGTTTAAACTATGTTTAGGGTTTCAAAGTAGGGGTTTAAACTAGGGTTAAGGTTTTAAAGTAGGGGTTTAAACTAGGATTAGGGTTTCAAAGTAGGGTTTTAAACTAGGGGTAGGGTTTCAAAGTAGGGGTTTAAACTAGGGTTAGGGTTTCAAAGTAGGGGTTTAAACTAGGGTTAGGGTTTTAAAGATGGGTTTAAAACTAGGGTTAGGTTTTCAAAGTAGGGTTCTAAACTAGGGTTAGGGTTTCAAAGTAGGGGTTTAAACTAGGGTTAGGATTTCAAAGTAGGGTTTTAAACTAGGGTTAGGGTTTCAAAGTAGGGGTTTAAACTAGGGTTAGAGTTTCAAAGTAGGGGTTTAAACTAGGGTTAGGGTTTTAAAGATGGGTTTGAAACTAGGGTTAAGGTTACAAAGTAGGGTTTTAAACTAGGGTTAGGGTTTCAAAGTAGGTGTTTAAACTAGGGTTATGGTTTCAAAGTAGGGGTTTAAACTAGGGTTAGGGTTACAAAGAGCGGTTTAAAACTAGGGTTAGGGTTTCAAAGTAGGGTTCTAAACTAGGGTTAGAGTTTCAAAGTAGGGTTTTAAACTAGGGTTAGGGTTTCAAAGTAGAGGTTTAAACTAGGGTTAGGGTTTTATAGTAGGGTTTTAAACTAGGGTTAGGGTTTCAAAGTAGGGTTTAAAACGAGGGTTAGGGTAACAAAGTAGGGTTTTAAACTAGGGTTAGGGTTACAAAGAAGGGTTTAAAACTAGGGTTAGCGTTTCAAAGTAGGGTTTTAAACTAGGGTTAGGGTTTCAAAGTAGGGGTTTAAAATAGGGTTAGGGTTTCAAAGTAGGGGTTTAAACTAGGGTTAGGGTTACAAAGTATGGGTTTAAACTAGGGTTAGGGTTACAAAGAAGGGTTTAAAACAAGGGTTAGGGTTTCAAAGTAGGGTTTTAAACTAGGGTTAGGGTTCAAAAGTAGGGGTTTAAACTATGTTTAGGGTTTCAAAGTAGGGGTTTAAACTAGGGTTAAGGTTTTAAAGTAGGGGTTTAAACTAGGATTAGGGTTTCAAAGTAGGGTTTTAAACTAGGGGTAGGGTTTCAAAGTAGGGGTTTAAACTAGGGTTAGGGTTTCAAAGTAGGGGTTTAAACTAGGGTTAGGGTTTTAAAGATGGGTTTAAAACTAGGGTTAGGTTTTCAAAGTAGGGTTCTAAACTAGGGTTAGGGTTTCAAAGTAGGGGTTTAAACTAGGGTTAGGATTTCAAAGTAGGGTTTTAAACTAGGGTTAGGGTTTCAAAGTAGGGGTTTAAACTAGGGTTAGAGTTTCAAAGTAGGGGTTTAAACTAGGGTTAGGGTTTTAAAGATGGGTTTGAAACTAGGGTTAAGGTTACAAAGTAGGGTTTTAAACTAGGGTTAGGGTTTCAAAGTAGGTGTTTAAACTAGGGTTATGGTTTCAAAGTAGGGGTTTAAACTAGGGTTAGGGTTACAAAGAGCGGTTTAAAACTAGGGTTAGGGTTTCAAAGTAGGGTTCTAAACTAGGGTTAGAGTTTCAAAGTAGGGTTTTAAACTAGGGTTAGGGTTTCAAAGTAGAGGTTTAAACTAGGGTTAGGGATTCAAAAAAGGGGTTTAAACTAGGGTTAGGGTTACAAAGAAGGGTTTAAAACTAGGGTTAGGTTTTCAAAGTAGGGTTTTAAACTAGGGTTAGGTTTACAAAGTAGGGTTTTAAACTAGGGTAAGGGTTTCAAAGTAGGGGTTTAAACTAGGGTTAGGGTTACAAAGTAGGGTTTTAAACTAGGGTTAGGGTTTAAAAGTAGGGTTTTAAACTAGGGTTAGGGTTTCAAAGTAGGGTTTAAAACGAGGGTTAGGGTAACAAAGTAGGGTTTTAAACTAGGGTTAGGGTTACAAAGAAGGGTTTAAAACTAGGGTTAGGGTTTCAAAGTAGGGTTTTAAACTAGGGTTAGGGTTACAAAGTAGGGTTTTAAACTGGGGTTGGGGTTTCAAAGTATGGGTTTAAACTAGGGTTAGGGTAACAAAGTAGGGTTTAAAACTAGGGTTAAGGTTTCAAAGTAGGGGTTTAAACTAGGGTTACAGTTTCAAATTAGGGGTTTAAACTAGGGTTAGGGTTACAAAGAAGGGTTTAAAACTAGGGTTAGGGTTCCAAAGTAGGGTTTTAAACTAGGGTTAGGGTTTCAAAGTAGGGGTTTAAACTAGGGTTAGGGTTACAAAGTATGGGTTTAAACTAGGGTTAGGGTTACAAAGAAGGGTTTAAAACTAGGGTTCGGGTTTCAAAGTAGGGTTTTAAACTAGGGTTAGGGTTTCAAAGTAGGGGTTTAAACTAGGGTTAGGGTTACAAAGTATGGGTTTAAACTAGGGTTAGGGTTACAAAGAAGGGTTTTAAACTAGGGTTAGGGTTTCAAAGTAGGGGTTTAAACTAGGGTTAGGGTTTCAAAGTAGGGGTTTAAACTAGGATTAGGGTTACTAAGTAGGGTTTTAAACTAGGGTTAGGGTTACAAAGAAGGGTTTAAAACTAGTGTTAGGGTTTCAAAGTAGGGTTTTAAACTAGGGTTAGGGTTTCAAATAGGGTTTAAAACTAGGGTTAGGGTTTCAAAGTAGGGTTTTAAACTAGGGTTAGGGTTACAAAGTAGGGTTTTAAACTAGGGTTAGGGTTTCAAAGTAGGGGCTTAAACTAGGGTTAGGGTTATAAAGTAGGGTTTTAAACTAGGGTTAAGGTTACAAAGTAGGGTTTTAAACTAGGGTTAGGGTTTCAAAATAGGGTTTAAAACTAGGGTTAGGGTTTCAAAGTAGGGTTTTAAACTAGGGTTAGGGTTTCAAAGTAGGGGTTTAAAATAGGGTTAGGGTTTCAAAGTAGGGGTTTAAACTAGGGTTAGGGTTACAAAGTATGGGTTTAAACTAGGGTTAGGGTTACAAAGTATGGGTTTAAACTAGGGTTAGGGTTACAAAGAAGGGTTTAAAACTAGGGTTAGGGTTTCAAAGTAGGGGTTTAAAATAGGGTTAGGGTTTCAAAGTAGGGGTTTAAACTAGGGTTAGGGTTATAAAGTAGGGTTTTAAACTAGGGTTAAGGTTACAAAGTAGGGTTTTAAACTAGGGTTAGGGTTACAAAGAAGGGTTTAAAACTAGGGTTAGGGTTACAAAGAACGGTTTAAAACTAGGGTTAGGGTTTCAAAGTAGGGTTCTAAACTAGGGTTAGAGTTTCAAAGTAGGGTTTTAAACTAGGGTTAGGGTTTCAAAGTAGAGGTTTAAACTAGGGTTAGGGTTTCAAAGTAGGGGTTTAAACTAGGGTTAGGGTTACAAAGAAGGGTTTAAAACTAGGGTTAGGTTTTCAAAGTAGGGTTTTAAACTAGGGTTAGGTTTACAAAGTAGGGTTTTAAACTAGGGTAAGGGTTTCAAAGTAGGGGTTTAAACTAGGGTTAGGGTTACAAAGTAGGGTTTAAAACTAGGGTTAGGGTTTAAAAGTAGGGTTTTAAACTAGGGTAAGGGTTTCAAAGTAGGGTTTAAAACGAGGGTTAGGGTAACAAAGTAGGGTTTTAAACTAGGGTTAGGGTTTCAAAGTAGGGGTTTAAACTAGGGTTAGAGTTTCAAAGTAGGGGTTTAAACTAGGGTTAGGGTTTTAAAGATGGGTTTAAAACTAGGGTTAAGGTTACAAAGTAGGGTTTTAAACTAGGGTTAGGGTTTCAAAGTAGGGGTTTAAACTAGGGTTAGGGTTTCAAAGTAGGGGTTTAAACTAGGGTTAGGGTTACAAAGAACGGTTTAAAACTAGGGTTAGGGTTATAAAGTAGGGTTTTAAACTAGGGTTAAGGTTACAAACAAGGGTTTAAAACTAGGGTTAGGGTTTCAAATTAGGGTTTAAAACTAGGGTTAGGGTTACAAAAAAGGGTTTTAAACTAGGGTTAGGGTTTCAAAGTAGGGGTTTTAACTAGGGTTAGGGTTTCAAAGTAGGGGTTTAAACTAGGGTTAGGGTTTCAAATTAGGGTTTAAAACTAGGGTTAGGGTTACAAAAAAGGGTTTTAAACTAGGGTTAGGGTTTCAAAGTAGGGGTTTTAACTAGGGTTAGGGTTTCAAAGTAGGGTTTTAAACTAGGGTTAGGGTTTCAAAGTAGGGTTTAAAACGAGGGTTAGGGTAACAAAGTAGGGTTTTAAACTAGGGTTAGGGTTACAAAGAAGGGTTTAAAACTAGGGTTAGGGTTTCAAAGTAGGGTTTTAAACTAGGGTTAGGGTTACAAAGTAGGGTTTTAAACTGGGGTTGGGGTTTCAAAGTATGGGTTTAAACTAGGGTTAGGGTAACAAAGTAGGGTTTAAAACTAGGGTTAAGGTTCAAAGTAGGGGTTTAAACTAGGGTTACGGTTTCAAAGTAGGGGTTTAAACTAGGGTTAGGGTTACAAAGAAGGGTTTAAAACTAGGGTTAGGGTTCCAAAGTAGGGTTTTAAACTAGGGTTAGGGTTTCAAAGTAGGGGTTTAAACTAGGGTTAGGGTTACAAAGTATGGGTTTAAACTAGGGTTAGGGTTACAAAGAAGGGTTTAAAACTAGGGTTCGGGTTTCAAAGTAGGGTTTTAAACTAGGGTTAGGGTTTCAAAGTAGGGGTTTAAACTAGGGTTAGGGTTACAAAGTATGGGTTTAAACTAGGGTTAGGGTTACAAAGAAGGGTTTTAAACTAGGGTTAGGGTTTCAAAGTAGGGGTTTAAACTAGGGTTAGGGTTTCAAAGTAGGGGTTTAAACTAGGGTTAGGGTTACTAAGTAGGGTTTTAAACTAGGGTTAGGGTTACAAAGAAGGGTTTAAAACTAGTGTTAGGGTTTCAAAGTAGGGTTTTAAACTAGGGTTAGGGTTTCAAATAGGGTTTAAAACTAGGGTTAGGGTTACAAAGTAGGGTTTTAAACTAGGGTTAGGGTTTCAAAGTAGGGGTTTAAACTAGGGTTAGGGTTATAAAGTAGGGTTTTAAACTAGGGTTAAGGTTACAAAGTAGGGTTTTAAACTAGGGTTAGGGTTTCAAAGTAGGGGTTTAAACTAGGGTTAGGGTTTCAAAGTAGGGGTTTAAACTAGGGTTAGGGTTTTAAAGATGGGTTTAAAACTAGGGTTAGGTTTTCAAAGTAGGGTTCTAAACTAGGGTTAGGGTTTCAAAGTAGGGGTTTAAACTAGGGTTAGGATTTCAAAGTAGGGTTTTAAACTAGGGTTAGGGTTTCAAAGTAGGGGTTTAAACTAGGGTTAGAGTTTCAAAGTAGGGGTTTAAACTAGGGTTAGGGTTTCAAAGTAGGGTTTTAAACTAGGGTTAGGGTTTCAAATAGGGTTTAAAACTAGGGTTAGGGTTTCAAAGTAGGGTTTTAAACTAGGGTTAGGGTTACAAAGTAGGGTTTTAAACTAGGGTTAGGGTTTCAAAGTAGGGGCTTAAACTAGGGTTAGGGTTATAAAGTAGGGTTTTAAACTAGGGTAAAGGTTACAAAGTAGGGTTTTAAACTAGGGTTAGGGTTTCAAAATAGGGGTTTAAACTAGGGTTAGGGTTTCAAAGTAGGGGTTTAAACTAGGGTTAGGGTTTTAAAGATGGGTTTAAAACTAGGGTTAGGTTTTCAAAGTAGGGTTCTAAACTAGGGTTAGGGTTTCAAAGTAGGGGTTTAAACTAGGGTTAGGATTTCAAAGTAGGGTTTTAAACTAGGGTTAGGGTTTCAAAGTAGGGGTTTAAACTAGGGTTAGAGTTTCAAAGTAGGGTTTTAAACTAGGGTTAGGGTTTTAAAGATGGGTTTAAAACTAGGGTTAAGGTTACAAAGTAGGGTTTTAAACTAGGGTTAGGGTTTCAAAGTAGGGGTTTAAACTAGGGTTAGGGTTTCAAAGTAGGGGTTTAAACTAGGGTTAGGGTTACAAAGAACGGTTTAAAACTAGGGTTAGGGTTTCAAAGTAGGGTTCTAAACTAGGGTTAGAGTTTCAAAGTAGGGTTTTAAACTAGGGTTAGGGTTTCAAAGTAGAGGTTTAAACTAGGGTTAGGGTTTCAAAGTAGGGGTTTAAACTAGGGTTAGGGTTACAAAGAAGGGTTTAAAACTAGGGTTAGGTTTTCAAAGTAGGGTTTTAAACTAGGGTTAGGTTTACAAAGTAGGGTTTTAAACTAGGGTAAGGGTTTCAAAGTAGGGGTTTAAACTAGGGTTAGGGTTACAAAGTAGGGTTTAAAACTAGGGTTAGGGTTTAAAAGTAGGGTTTTAAACTAGGGTAAGGGTTTCAAAGTAGGGTTTAAAACGAGGGTTAGGGTAACAAAGTAGGGTTTTAAACTAGGGTTAGGGTTTCAAAGTAGGGGTTTAAACTAGGGTTAGAGTTTCAAAGTAGGGGTTTAAACTAGGGTTAGGGTTTTAAAGATGGGTTTAAAACTAGGGTTAAGGTTACAAAGTAGGGTTTTAAACTAGGGTTAGGGTTTCAAAGTAGGGGTTTAAACTAGGGTTAGGGTTTCAAAGTAGGGGTTTAAACTAGGGTTAGGGTTACAAAGAACGGTTTAAAACTAGGGTTAGGGTTATAAAGTAGGGTTTTAAACTAGGGTTAAGGTTACAAACAAGGGTTTAAAACTAGGGTT